>NW_010406291.1:35900-62732 GCF_000710305.1 Buceros rhinoceros silvestris | reverse complement strand
ACGGGCAGGTGTTTAAAGAAAGCCGTAACGGCGGGTGCATTTTTTTGCCCAGTGGCTAAATGTTCAGTGGTTACAGCTAAGGCTGCTTTCAAAAGCTGAACCACAGCAGCCCAGCTGTCTGCTGAGCTCACGATGGTAGAGCACGCTCAGGTACAAAGCGGTCCAGCATCGCCTGGTTCCTTGCCTCCAGGGAAACAGGTTATTTCCTGCCTTCGATAATGCAGTAGATAAAAAATGAAATGATGGGGTGGATCACAGAAGCAAACAAAGCGAATGGAGAGAAACCGACAGCAAAGGGCCTCTGAGAAGATGATTTGCACTTCGTCGAGTGCTGAAACCACAGAAGTATCAAAGCTAAGTCAAGTGCAAGGCAGGCGGAGAGGAAAGCACTTCACCCCTCAAAAGGAAATGCGATTTCCTAGGGGTTATTGCACAGGCTGGGGAGAAATGTGCAGAACATCGGACATTTCTGTGAGAGCCTCGTACCACTCTGGCACTTAAATATCCAGGAAAAAATGTTCTTTACCGGGAAGGAGCCATCATCCAGCCACCCATGGATGGCCATACTTCCGGGCCACTATTTCAGTCCCTCCAAGGGCAGCTAAGCAGAGTTACATCAAAACCAATGAGTCTGTCACCATGTTTCTGGGGCTTCTTCCAGACATGGAAGGCAAAAAAAAACCAAACCAAACCTAAACCACCCAAAAGGCAACAGGCTGAAAAGTCTTGAAATACTTGAACTTCAGAGAATAGCAACACAACAGGAGAAGGCAGATATTTCACACAGTAACAGACAGCCAGACAGTGTGAACTCCGCAGTGTATCAGGGGTCATGGCAGCAGCAAAGTTGGGACACGAACATTGGGACCAGACAGGTGTAAAGGCAGGAACACTTGCATGCGAGTGGTCAACCTTTTCTATACGTAGGGATAGGGCAGAGGGAGAGTTAGGTCACCTCAAAAACATTGGGCCTTTGGAGCAAGAGCATGGGTTGCTTCATGGCATTGCCTTCAGAAGAGGTGAAAATAACCACAGCGCAAGGCCTTGCTGTACGTAACTGCTGCACTGTCTGAACTTAGATATCCTACACATAGATTGCCTCCCACCTGAGGAGGGAATGTCAATCTGCAGGAACTTTAATTTCTTTTCTAGGAAGGTGCTCCAAGCACATGATTTCTGGTTTTACTCAGAAGGCCACCAGTTTCCTCTTCATTTTCCAACAAGCGTGGGGCAGTGAACCTAGCAGGGCTTTGCAGTAGCATTTCCAGCCATGCAAAAGAGTGTCACTTGGGCCAACTGTTTTCAAACCACCCCAGATGCCAGATTATCACCAACCTAAACAAATGCTGAACTGAGAGTTATCCTGGATCCATTTTCCTCGTAGGTAATTTACCCTTCCTCAAAAC
Source organism: Buceros rhinoceros silvestris (assembly GCF_000710305.1). Taxonomy (NCBI): domain Eukaryota; kingdom Metazoa; phylum Chordata; class Aves; order Bucerotiformes; family Bucerotidae; genus Buceros; species Buceros rhinoceros. Next base: position 61,326 of record NW_010406291.1, on the reverse strand, counting down.
TTAGCCTCTCAATCACCCACCGTGCAAATCAGCACAGACACAGGAATGAGACTTGTGCTGCAAAGGAACCAAACACATTTCAGAAAAAAACCCTCTCCTCTAGACAAGACCTGCATCAAATTTATCAACTGCTCCAGAGGTGTTTATTTCAAGGGGCTCTGTCTTTGCCCTTCCTTCTGTCTCAGTGTGACACACATCCATTTTTGGCAGGCTTATTGGCATGAGCTTAATATTGTACCTGGAAGTGAGCAGTGCATGGAGGAGCGGCAGGCGCTCCTGACCGTGAGGGCTGCAAACTTTTCAGCAGACTGCGTGTTTCAGTAGCACAGCGCTTACCACGTCTTCTGCGAGATGCCAGCCAAGATTTGTAGGTGTGAGTCATAATCCAAATTTTCCAGCTGCATCCAGTCTGTTCTGCCTACATTGCTCTTTAAGATTGAACTCTTCTTCATGCTCTCTTCTGCTGGTATCTATCGTCTGTTCTCTCTTTTGTCAGAGTTTGCACTTCATTTCCTAAAGGGTTGAAGAGTAATGAGTCCTCTTATCCCTTTTCTTGCTGTATCAGGAATTTCTAATAAGAAAAGTGGGATGTTAAAGGTGGTGGCTGCACAGCCTCATGAGCCCGGAGGAGCTCATGAAGCAGAAGCACGACCTGTCCAGAAGTGCCTCACCTCCCCTCTAGCTTCCAGTGTGTAGAGAAGCAGCGCAATCCCCCCACTGCAGCACCCCAGATTTGCTGCCTGTGTAGACACGCACCTTCTTTTTTAAAAAATCTCAATGGGAGACCAGGTGGTTTTAGAGCTATCCCAAAGCGCAGACCAATTCATCACCAAGCGCAATACAGAGACCGAAAGGACTCAGATGCGGTCCTCGGACTTCTCCATCTCTCTTTTTCTGGGAGGTTATTTCCTTTAAAATGGCAGTCGAAAGGTTTTGTACAGCCACTCATATGTAACTGTGTGGAACAGCATAAATCCTGGAGAAAAATTGTAAGCAACAATATCTGATTCACACTTAAGACTCCCCTTCCTCCCTGAACTTCCTTAGCAACAGCTCCTACATCTGTTAGTATCAATGGTCTTGTAGCGTGGCAGATGTTGGTGGTTAAGCAATATGATCTGCCAGGGAGAAGCCAGTACCGTTACTGTAATTACCGACAGCAGGCTCAAGAGCAGGTTTGCTTTCTGCAGCTGAATCTATTGCTGAAGCAGTTGGCCTTACCTTTCTCCATCATTTTTGCCTGCAGGATGCTTTTCTCTGGATTGTGACAGACTAGCACCTGCACAACAGAACTGGTGCTGAAGCCTCAACTCGCTTTTTCCTCTAGCACCATTAATATGAGTAGCTGGGGGAGCAGCTGAGGGGCTGTGCCAATATTTTGTGTACCCTCCAGCACAACACCCCTGCCATAAAAGCAACCATGCAACACATCGAGCAGAGCCACCAGGAAGCCAGGGGCATCAGTGTCATGATGACTCAAGGACAGCAACCTAAACCCAGACAGTCCCAGTACAAATCTATTTGCAAAGAGAGACTGCACCAAGTCCAAAGATCTCGCAGCCAGCTGGGCCAGCAGGGCCCAGTCCTGCTCTGGTTAAAGTCAGCAGCCAAATCTCCATCGCCCTTGCTGGGAATGCCAGCAAAGCACAGCGGCTGTGCCAGTCTGCCAGGGGTGGTAAGGCAGGAACAGCAGCCCCATGTGAAACTGCAACAGGGAATGTGATGTGCACAAAACACAAACACCCATGCTGGGACCTGGCCAGCGTGGAAGAGGTGAGAGGTCCCAGCAGCTGGGCTGGCAGGGTAAGAGCCACCTCCAAACTGAAATGCTAAAACTGGTGCAAGTGGTGTGGTTGTACTGGAGTAACCACATGAGCTGGGAACCTTGATGTTGACCTTTGAGATCCCAACTGTCCTTCCTTCTTTGTCCACATGCTGTCACCTCAAGCACATCCTTCCTCTTGCTCTCTATGTGTCTCCTTGAACATGTCCATGCTGGAGAATGTATGGCCCCCCCAGTCAGCGAGAAACATCACCACAGCAAACCACTCCTTCAGTGGACAAACAAGTGGGTGGAAAACATGCACATAGTCTTCCTGGCAGAGGGAGTAAAGCAGCTAAGAAGCTGCAGACCCAGGAGACAGGAGGCCTCCTAGACAGAGACTTTAAGCGGTTATGTGTGGGTTCACTGCTCTATTGCTGACTGACATCAGGCTCTTTGGGCTCAGAGAGATCCGTTTCATTTTAAAGGAAAAACTCCTCCAGGGATCTCATTAGCACCACCATGAAAGACAGAAAGGAACTGGAGCTTGGTGGAGGGGTGATGGTGAAAGGGGAAACAGGACAGAAGGGCTGTCAAGATGCATTTAAACTGGCAGGGGAAGGAGTCTGGGAGCACTCTGCCCCGTCGGGACACCCTCGCTGCCCCAGGGAAGGGCTGCCTCCTTCCCCTGTTCACAGGGAAAGTGGCTGGGGGTGGAGGGCAATGTGCAGGAGGGCAGCTGCCCGAAAGCTCAACCCAAGGCACCTACTTACCCACCTGCACATCTGGAACAGTTTTTCCCCCTGCCAAATCCCTCCTCCCACCTCCCTGTGCTCTCACTCTTCCTGGGGTCCACCCTCAATCTCTCTCTCATCACTGGCTGGATGCTGCTGTTCGTAGGGGGCAGCAGTTCTGGCCGAGTTGAACCAACACCTGGCAAAGGACAGACATGCATTCATCTCCCCGTGTCTTAAGAAATGAGTAATACAAAGAGTTTGGCTTTCAGAACTCTTGGAAATGTATAGAGCAGGTTCCAGCACAGTTCCGTAAAAAATTAATTAGCAGTGAGTGGGAAAAGGAGTGATGAGTGTTATTCTCTGTGCTGCAGTCTTGTTTAACTCAACAAAAGTGACTGAACTATAAGATCCCAGTGAAACACCTCCTAAAATTAAGTGTTTTTCCAGAAATGGAGCTGCTCGTTTCACAGTAGCAATCATCAGGTATTCTAAACTCCATCATGTTTCAGCTCCTAACGCTGGATACCTGACAAGACTGTCAGACCCCCCTAAACATCTGGCTCATTTTCTTATGATGAAATATTAAAAAAAAAATGTTCTGGGTATAAACAGCAGCAGAGCTTTTTGGAAGCAGCAAACCTTTGCTGTAAACAACCAATGCCAGATGATCGCTACTGGAGAGCAACCACCTCCATGATACAAATATCTGACAGAACATCTTCCCTCATCCATCAACACACCAGGAAAGTAATCACAAGGTCTTGTGCAGTGTCAGCGAAGATAACAGAGCGTACCCAAGCAATGAGCATTGGCTTCCTCTCTACGAAAACTCTGGGCTCAGACACTACGGCAGCAGAAACCAACAGGAGCTACTGGCTAGAGAGAGACCTGGAGAAAGCAGCCTTGTCCCTACAGAATCCATCAAGCAACCCACAGCCTTGGGCACGCTGATATGTGAGCTCTGTGGAGGCGCAGGCGTTACGGTATCAGTCAGGTACAGAAGAAAACCTGAAGCTCCCTCCCTAAGCCTGTGGCATACCGTGCCAAGCTCCTTCAATCAGTCGGTTCCAGTCAACAGCACTTGGACATCCATGCTGACACGGGGGCAGAATGTGGGCTGGGCCACTCTTCGGTTGGGGTAGGGACACAGGGAAATTTAAAAGCCTGGTTGGTGTAAATCATCATGTTTAATGTCCCAGCCACAGACACTGTATCACCTGTCACCCATTCTGATTAGTCACCCGGGGACCACAGCACTCTCATGTGAGGCTGCCCTGCAGAGGCCAAGGTGGCAAGGTGTGCCCCAGACGAACCCCTCCACAGAATACGTGGTGTTGGAGGTGGTGCTGAGAGGAACGGAGTCTTCCCAAGGAAGTCACCTCTTTTTGGAATGAAAGCAAAGCTCCACTGACAGAAACAAACCAGCATGCTGCTCACTTCTCATGTGACGCATCAGGGCTACGCTCCGTTCGTGTTTGTTGCAAGAGGAATTGCAGGACGTCATCTGAGAGTCCAGGTGTTCTCTTTCTGTCTTCCAACACAACTTCTCCTTCAGCTGGCTTTGAAAAACAAGCGGTAGTGGGGTGGTTTGGAAAGATCTTACACCCATCTCTGTTCAAGACCACCTGGGCCATCTGCAAGCAACGTGATGCGTATTTCGTTCCATCCCGGTTTGCTAGCTCTGAAATCTTCTGCGACAGACATCGTGACGCAGCCTCATAGATGGGATCCGTTCTGTCTGGCAGTTTTTTGCAATGCATTTTGTAGAAGCCATCAAGAGATTCTCTGATGCTGGTATCTTCTGCGCTGTCACGTTCATACATCCATGAGAGAGCACCGTCGTTAGGTTCAGCGGGCTCACACAGCCCTGCATTTGGATAACATCTCACGTTTGCTTTCTCAGAGCCTCCAGCAGAAAAGCTCGCAGGAACTGCAGAGGGTAGGTTGTTCTCTCCTGCAAGCACAAGATCAATGAAATTCATTAGCCACCAGGTCATCCCTCTGGCAAAAGCTTCTGTCCCCCCCTCGCTGCAGTCTGTCAAGCAGGCTCTGTGCAGGAGTGAGATAAGTACTGCTCTAAACTTGGCTGGACTGCCAGAAGGACTTGCTGCATAGATTCATACGAGATGGGCTGTATTCTGGGTCCTGACAGTTGTACCAGCCTTGACCCTCTGCAGTGACTGGATCTACTCAGTGGTATGGACCTCCTGGCTCCTCTCAGTCATACTTCAACAGCGTTTCAAGAAAGCAGTTTTGCTTCTGTTTCAGTTTCCTCCCTTCAACCCCGGGTCTAATCCTTCCCTTTCCATAGCTCTCAGTGCTGTTTTACTCCTACAGCACAATGTGCAGTCCTGTCCTCCAGGTTTCAGCCAGACTTAGAGCCTCCAAACCAACACTGTTAAGCTGAATGCGTAGTGTTTGAGAGTGGGGGCTGCAAAAGGGGACCTTGTGGTTCCCCATGAAGTCCTACTTCTGCAGCCCAGATGCACTAAACACTCTCCCCACACCCACAGGCATTTTTCCAGATAAAGTGAGTATAAAGGCTGAGGACTCATTCTTGCCTAGCTCTTCTCCTCCTTCCTTGCTGACCCACATCTCTGGACAGCAGCCAGGGCTGTGGTTCTCTTTTGCTCCAGTGCAATCAAGGGGGATGCTTTGTCCTTGCACATAATTAAACTAGCATCAGCACAGAGACACTTGGTGATGGTGTCTCCAGGATGGTCAGTGAGCCATATGCAGCTTCTGGTAGGAAAAGCCTCCACAAAGACCTTGAACTGGACTCTGGTACCTGGGGAGTGCCTCTAGCTGCGATCTCATTTCCAAGCCTGCTGCACCAGCCTGTTTGCCAAGCACCTGAGTCACTGACAAGAAAACTTTCAAGGGCTCAGCCAGAGGTTGCAGAGCCGTCATCTGCACATTACATAAGCAGGACGCAGGGAGTCAGAAAACAGCTTGGTCTTTTCTAATTCTGGGAAACATGAAGCAGAGTGCAGTCCATCGTTTTGGTAAGAGACCACGTTCAAAGGAACTCTCAGTGTGGTGGCAGAAGGCTGCTCTCCTTCCCAGCACACAGAGCGACCTTCCTCTTCCTGAGCAGTCAGAGACTCATTAAAATGAAATTTGGATGTCTGTGCAGCCATACTGTATATTGCCTCTTTCTTCCTCCCCCTACTTTCTATCTTTGATCCTTCTTTTCAATTTCACTTCATCTCCAATTCTGCAATTTTAAATAGAACTTTTCCTCCTCTTGCAATGTGTCATTTCCAATGCAGTACAAAGAAAAGCTTTGTGCCCTTCTTTTAACGTCGGTATATGCCATCAGAACAGCAAATCCGAGCTAGTCAAAGAGAACGGGTCCATTTTGCCTCATTAATCTCTCAGCCTTGGTGCCTGTGTTAAGTTAGAACTGAAACCTCATGCATCTCTGATAATTCAAGCAAGCGGCACTTGCGCTCAAGACTTCTGTGGCAACTGCAGACCACTGTGCCGTGCTGTCATCCTGCTACTTCTTACACAGAGCTCACGGCCAAATGTTGCAAAAGAGCAGTACCCGCCTCCAGCTACGAACCAACCTTACGTTATCCGGGATGAGCAAAACCCTGTTGTTTTCCTGGTGTCAGAGGAGACCTCTGCAATGCTGTTCTGTCTTTCTGGACATTAAGAAACATTTCTTCACTAAAAGGGTCATCAAGCATTGGAACAGGCTCTCCAGTGAAGTGCTTGAGACTCCATCCCTGGAGGTTTTTAAAAGAAGTGTCACATGTAGTGACACAGTTTAGTGCTGGACTTATCAGTGTTAGGGTTACAGTTGGACTCTGTGATCTTAAAGGACTTTTACAACTTCAGTGACTCCTATTCTATTCTATTCTATTCTATTCTATTCTATTCTATTCTATTATTCTATTCTATTCTATTCTATTCTATTCTATTCTATTCTATTCTATTCTATTCTATTCTATTCTATTCTATTCTATTCTATTCTATTCTATTCTATTCTATTCTACTCTATTCTATTCTATTCTATTCTATTCTATTCTATTCTATTCTATTCTATTCTATCCTGAGCCAGTATGACCTGATAAGCAGCCATCCTCTGGTGAAGCACAATCCACCAAAGAAGTGACCAGTAAGTACTTCAGGGATATATTTTGGGGTTTGGTTAGTCAGAAAGTGCTCAACTACATTACTGGGAGAACAGTTTTCTTTCAGTTACTGATTCAAATTTATGTCTCTCTTTTCTAACAGTCGGCCTTACCCTCTTAGTGGATTACTTCTCCAGCAAGGCCTTCTTCAGGCAAGACACAAAAAGTTAGATGCAGAACTCCTAGGGTCAGTTGTAATGTAATGTTTTGTAAGCCCTTTATCCTTCCCTGGCTGTCACGCACCCTCGTGTTGGCTTGGCCCAACACCTACAGAAGTTAGAGGAGCAAAGACGAGCAGGGCTGAAAACTCATTTGCCTGCAACTGAGTTTCATCACAAGAGAACCTGGCTCAAATTATTTTTTAGCTATTTTAATTCATTTATGCTACCAAGCGTGTGTTAAAGGGAAAAAAAAATCAACAAAAAAAGCCCACAAAAACTCGAACAGGTCCTTACTCATGTCTTGATTTCATTCGCATATGATGGATACTCATCAGTAGGAACGTGTATCATTTCATCTGCGCCTCCACTCCATGCTAATTGAAGTTCAGCATTTGCAGCTTATTAGTAAAAGACCTGGGGGCTGATAAAAGGATATTCTTTGTGCCTATAGACCTGCTGATGAAAATTTAAAGCCTCCATCTGGTACAAGCACATAACCCCACCGCTCAAAGCACACAACCAAATCCTGCTTTGGACTTGGGCCACTTTCAGTGATGCAACAACTCTGCAATATTATTTGCACTAAAGCAAATAATATAAAACCACAAAAGCAGCTCACGCAGTGGCTTGAGTCTCTGTGTGCAAGCACATACAGTCAGAGTGTAAAACAAGTCACCCTCCCTTCAAAGAGCAGAGCTCCTACACTGCCGGCTTCCTGGGGAAAGAAATCTCTCCCGGTTCAGGTGAGCAGCGGCTGGTTCTTTGTTAGAGCTGGTATAGCTGTAGTCTCTGTCCCTTGCAGGGGCTCAGCTGGGTGCCCGCAGCTGCCAACTCTCTAGTTCCATCTGTAGCTGGATTTGTCCAAGCCTCTTGCCCTCTCCCACACCATCTGACTGCCTCCCGGGAAAGCTGTGCGTGGGCCCTGTGGTTCCCCTCCTGCCCAGTACACAAAGGCCCATCCTATTACAGGGGTCTGTGAGATTGATCCCGTAGATCTGAGCAGGGGAGAGCTAAACCACAGTGTTTAGTCATCAGCGGTTCTGTGAAAAGGGCAATTACCTTGCTCGTTTTAGGGCAGGAATCATTTACCCTGTGGCTTAGAAATGACTCATCGCTGGCACAGATGGAACAAGTCCAAACCCACCAAAACAAACGCCTATCCCATACCAACCCCAGAGCTGCTCTGATGCCTTCAGGTGTTAGAGAGCACTGGACACGGGCTTGAGCAGAGCTCTATGACAGTAGTTCTGTGCCAAATTGCAGGATTTCGGGGATGCATCTATCTGCACAGGAGGCGAAAACAGGTCCCGTGTCGCAGCAGAACTCCCCACATGCCTGTGCACCTTACAATGGCACATGTTGAGCACTTGAGTCAGCTAATGCAGAGAAAGCCATCTTTTCTTTTTTTTCTTTCCACCTGGCTGATTTCCAGTAGGAGTGCACGTACCATCACGGTACTGCAGTTCCACTCTGCTCTGGAAAGAAAGAAGAAATCTAGGAAGGATCCAGCAGGAGCTCATTATACCCCAATCTCACGCAGCCCCTTAGCCTGCCAGTAAGTAACTGCTTACCTGAGTACTCAGGCATTGCAAAGTCAGGTGTCTTGGGACCAAATCCTATTGCTCTTACTTGCATTAATAAAATTTTCACTGGTTACAACAGTTAAAAACCCATGTGTGAGCTGCTGATTACACCCCTTTACATGAACTGGAATCTATTTGCATTGTATGATTTCCATCACTAACATTTAAACTGGAACGGCACCAAAAAAAGAAGTTTGAACAAAACCAAGTATCACTCTACTAGGTGTGGCACAAACACCTATCGCTTTGAGTAAAGGGCAGAGCCTGAAGCCTTTGTTGTACAGCATTGAAGAGTTTCATCTCTCTGCATACATCTCTGCCTCTGTTTTCTTCTTGCATCGTTGTTTGGGAAACCTTCCAGCATTTAAAGCAAAGGCAAAATGGAATTTTCAATGACATTATCATGCAAAAAGAGTGTTGTAAGCAGAGAAAATTTGATCCTTGTGGGTATTTAAATTGTGAACTGAAAGACAAAATAAGGATATAATAAGCCTTGCTACTTTGCTGTCTCCCTGATGACACACAAACCAGCTTTTCCCTGCTGTAATATACAGCAGGCTATAGTTCGCAAGACAGTATCTGTGAGACTCCGCCTTCCACATGACATAACCAGCTACATTCTTCATCCACCAGCCCACGAGAGAGGCACATGTCGCTGTGTCTGACTGCTGAGGAACTGGCCAGGAGCTCTGCAAATGCTCTGTTAGGAGACCTGGAGGAGGAGAGTGTGGGAGGGTGAGCAAAAGGCAGCAAGAAGGGAAGGAAGAGGCTGGAGGAATTTGGTGTTTGGAGTAGAAAAAGGAGGCAATGATGGAGGAATAGCACTGGATATAGACCAGTACTGAGTCAGGCTCCCTGATTTTTAATTCTACCTGCTGCACATTTGCAGTGTGAAAAGTTGGGGGGCCTTTTGAGTGCGGTAAGATGTAAGCAGTTATTCCAGGGAAGCATAAACCCTTCCCTTTCTGTCTAACTACCTTAGGAATTTGAAATTCGAGAAAAATTAAAAGCTTGGCCAGTGGTAAAGAGCTTTCAAAATACAATAAGCAGGCACAGCACATCCCCCTAGACATCTTCCAAATGTTGCACTTGGTACTAAGCTCTGCCCTGCTCCGAGGCCCACAGCTTTGAGCCATACTCTGCAGACCGCTGGAAAGGCCAGCTAAATGAAATCTTTCAGAAGACACACCAGCCAAACACGTTGGATTTAACAAAACACAGAGCAAGTCAGCTACAATATGAACTCCTACAAATTAACAGTCCTTATTTGCTGAAAGCCGAGACATGGGCACCGCTGTCATCTCACAAATCCATTCCTAAGCAACCAGGCCCCACGGTCCAGGGCAATAGGTATGGTCAGAAGCAGTTCAGCATCATAAATACCATCACTTACAGCTGTGCCCCAAGAGCCTGCTGCTCATACATGCTCAGCCAGGCCCCAGAGCAGTGGGCTTTGGATGTAACCGTCTATGAACAGCTGCTTCAAGTGTGACAGCCTACAGGAACACCTCTCATCGCAAAGACCCCCCAGTATCTCTGAAGAGATGGGCAGCAACCTAACTGCGGTGCCAGAACATTTGTTTTTACGAGTCGAGTTCCTCCCTTCGAGCTCATCACCGTTCTAGAAACAGAAATAGTAAAAAGCAAAAGCCTGGTGCTCGAAACCAGTAAGAAACAATTCTGCCTGCCTGATTGTCACTGCCTAAAATTTGTAAAGAATTTTATGAAGGAAAACTGGGGTTTGTGTTTTATGGCACCTGAAGGAGCTTCCTCACTTTGTTCACATTGCACAGCTTGAGCAAATGGTAGTTGTTTCCCGTCTTACTTTTTTCCTGCCCAAGAATTATAAATGTCAGTCTTGTTTGTTCTCTTTTTTCCAGCTGACTCTGTAGAGCCGGGTCTCCATGAACTGTGAGCTTCCTCACACAGCAAGAATCTCGCACAAGCAGAATTTCCCAAAGAACCCTAATCAACTAGAGAGGGAAGGAATTTTTATAAAGCCCCTGGGTTCGGTTACTAGCTACTTAACTCCCGAATTTGGAACAGGATTAACTATGCCCACCTCTTCAGCTAAGAACTGAGACAGTCCCTTGGGAACCTGAGTCATCCAAGGAGACGACCGAGGACTGATAAAATACAACATTCTTCATTGTTCTAAGGTAAAAGACGAGCAAGGAAAAATTCTTCCTGTTTCTGGCAAGACATTCTGCAGATGTTGTCATGCAGAACTGACGAAGCTGTGAACTGAAATTAAAACAGAACTAGGATATGTCTGGATGACAATTTGTGATCATAGGCGAGACTACCAAAAAAAAAATCTGGAAGAGTTATTAAATCCCATTCTTTAGGGCTTTAGTAAATCCTCTGCTAGAGGCAAGAATGGAGCTCACCAGGCAGCACGCTGTATCCTGCAGCCACCCATTTTGGGGGGTGGGGTTGAAATAAAAGAGAGGGAAACTGCCTCTTATTCTGAAATATTCAGGAATGGCCAGGACAGGAAGCAACTCTAGACTACAAGTATTACTGAGTAAGACAATATCACTGTATCTGCAAGTATTAAAACGAGAACAAACACCAAAGCAATATCCTCTCTCGATATATTAAACACTGTCTTTCATTCAGAGTCACACATCTGCAGTACTCAAGGCAACCGACAATCCTCAGCTGATGCCTTTGGCAAGAATAAGACAAGTAGACAGCTCTCACTGGAGATCAATAGCTCAAGTTTCAACATCAGCTTACAAAAATTCTACCTTCTCTATCTCCTTGCAGAGTGATTTGCATGACAGTTTGCCTGGAGAAACAAGAATATGACGCTCTTTGTACAGCCAAAATAGAAGAGGAAGAGCCTATCATGACAGTATTTCTTTAATGAGAACAGACTAGAAGACGAAAATATTATTTAAAATTTAGCAAAACATTTGTTTTACTTACAGATTCTGTGAACTTGTGAAAGGAGAGGCAGGGAGATTGCTCAGTGTGCTCTGCCTTCCCTTGCTGTTGTAGCACTTGAAAGTCCAATTCATTTCAATGTTAGCACCCATCAACATACACACAGTTTATCTTACAGAGGTGCACATGCACTTCAACTCTGCTTCCAACCAGCAAGGCACAGCTGTGGACACCAGTGACATGACAATCATAGGCAGAAAGGCACTTTCTAGACCAAGAAAATGCTGCAAAGCAAGATATTTTTTAAGCAGCTTTCGTGAATTGTAGGTAAAATTGCACTACTTGTAAATATTTTTGGGAGCAAGAGAGCCATGACATATAACACTGCCATTAGCCACCTTCACGGGAGGTGCTGCTCTTGGAGGCCTCAATCCTGATGTGGAATTGATGTCTGGGCACCACAAGGCACTGTAAAACAGCTGCCCTGCGCAAGAAAAAATGCTCTAAAAACTGTGGAGGTTGAAAACTAAGTCAAACAAGGCAGATGAGGGTGAGGGCTGACTTAAGTACAACCGCCTCCCATTCTTCACCCCTCCAACTTGCACACCGCTATGTCTCTTTGTCAGATGCATCTCTGTGAGTGTGTTCAACTTCATACCAAATTATCATTTCGGTTCAGGTCCCAAATCAGTGGAGTGACTTTCAGAAGTGCTGAATACACAGACGTACAACAGACAAACAAGAGAGGTACCTTTTGGCTCTCAGATTTTACTGTTTCAGTCTTTTGGTTTTGCCTAAGGGCAAAAGCACGAGTGTGGGGATACCACAAGAAACACTTACGGACAGACTGACTCTCTCTAGACGTGATAGACATAGCTGAATGTACGAAGTCTGTCCCTCTTCAGATCACAGCTCTCAGTCAGGGCTGATCTTTCACTAAGAACAATGAAGGAACAGCTGCAGAAGGGGTTTCCTGAATTTGCTTGCAATCAGATGAATTTTAAACGATGCTTCCTGTCTGTGTCACGCTCCTGAAATCATGCTGCATGCCAGACAAGCACAGAAAGGCTTGTGCTTCTTTTAGAAGCAGCAGGAAAAAAATCACAAAGAAATTATCTTAAAAAGCGCAGGCAAATAGCAGGTATGAAGGCAAAGAAATCGACTGATATTCTGGTGAAGACCTGAATGGAGACCGAGGCATTTTCCCGGCCTCCCTGCAGGCCTGATGTGGCTGCGTGCTTTTGAACAGAGACAGCGAGCCAGAGTGCCTTGGCACAGAAAGGGCAGACCTACGGCTCCGTCCTCCCCCCATCCCCACCGTGGGCGATGTGGAATCACACACCTTGGGGCTGGTTTTCTCTCCATTGCCAGAGGAAGCTTGTGCATGAGATACTGATCAAAAATAATAATGGAAGCAAGATATCAATCTCCACCTATCAGCTTTTCACAGGCTAATAAACAAACCATCCTCATATTGAAGAAACCAGAGAGCTGGATATATCAAACAGTCATCAAGGAAATTTTCAAGAGATAGAAGATGCTGTTTCAACAGAACACAATGAAAAGCAAGCAAGACAGACAAGTTTAATAACTTGTAGGTATTTGTTCATCACCAGTCTGTGGCACTGCGGCTTGCCACTTCAAAAGTACACTGAGTAAACATTTGAGCCGTCTAGTTTTGCTGCAGCATCACTTAAATTCAAGTAATGAGCAGACGGATTATTGGACTAGAGCGACAGGCACATTTATAGACCATTCACAAATGCTGGAGTCTTGAGAACCACAAGGGCTTTTTCCTAATTATCTACATGCTGTTTCGGGAATCACTCAGATCTCCTCCACGAGAATCAGCCTGATAGGAGATGAGGTTTGGAACAGAAGTATTTTGCCGTTTCAACAGTCAGCTTTCTACTGGAAGAGCTGTATTGCTAACAAACCAAGCACCTGAAAACTGAGATCGGAAACGGCTCTCGCATAAGAACTGCAACGGGACTGAATCCTCAGGCCCTTAACAGGCTGCACTCACCTTGACAAAATTTTCTCAGGTGTCATAGCTGTGGGACTCTGAATGAACTAGAAAAACCTGAAGGGCAGAGCAGAAGGGAGTATGACTTTAAAAGCTAAAAAGGAGAAAAGCCACTGAGCAAGCAACTAGAGCAGCCGCCTCTCCTACCTCCTCACTCTGTGCTCTCGGCCAGTCACGAGAAAGCCTTGGCAAAACAGGCATTTCCCTGCTATCATTCAGCTTTGCCCTTGAACGCCGAGCGGTAAACGGTTTCAGTCACACCAGATCTGCCTTTTTAAGAGAATTTCTGGGCCATGAGGAGATCTGGGTGCACTCAAACCTCTCACTTCTGCCCCAGACCAAATGTTTCACCTGAAGGACTGCTGGACATAACCCTGGGTAAATGACGAAGGTCAGTGAGAGCCCAAATGCTGTTTGGAAAGCCAACAAAATAAAACTCCATGTTGCCCATCCCATATTACCACTCCGCAGCAGTTCTGCACCGGGATGGCCCTGCTGAGAGGCTGCACAGACCTTACTGGGCAAGAGCCTGGTGCTGTGGGTGAACCTCTTGCTTGGACAGTTTTTCAGCAACACCTTCAACTACTGACGAACTGTGGTTAGTGATAGTTACTGCAACCACGCAGTGTTTGTTCACCATACTTTTCTGACACAGATGGTTTTAAGCCACACAAGAGACGCTAAGGTCTTGCCTTACCATGTGTAGCTTGAAAACATCTCGTGATGTTCAGGAATACTTGTGAACAGAAAAATTCATTAATATCTGCAGAACAAGGCAAATAAATGGACAGATAAGCCAGAGCAAGTTAGGGCAATTTAATTGTTCCTGTATTAAAGGAAAAGTTTTTCACCCACCTTAGGCCATGAGATTGCCCAACTGAAATACCCACTTCATTCAAAAATGATCACGCATGTAGAGAAAAGATAAAACTCCTTTTAAAAATGTAGGAGAGCTAGGGCTTACTGCAGGGATTTCTGAACGCCGTCAATGAATTAAAGGACGAGTCACCACAGAGGAGCACTCCTGGCAAACATTAATACAAACGTACCCAACATTATTAATCACATTAATATAGCCATTCATCTACTCAAAGCAAAAGGCAAAGATTTAACGTACTGAAGGCCTTAATATTGGACACTTTTATCCAATGACAAAATCGGATACGTACGATACGTGTACAATATAAACCAATCCTTAACAATGAAGGCAGATTGCATTTTTCAAATAAAACAGAAGGTTTACCACTATATCTAGGCAGGAGGTATTCCTCATAGCTAAAGTCTCCTAGTTCTTATCTAAGATTGGTTGGTGGGGTAGGATTTGATAGTCCAGAAAATTTTGCTGTTCATACATTCAGGTAATTTTCTTCTGATTTTTTTTAGGCCCAGAATTTATGATCAGCCTAAGAATTTTGCTTCAAAAGGCCTAAAGAAAACATAATTCAAATAGATTGGATTCTGTGACTGTAGTAAATACATCTGGTTTATTTATAAATAAAACAGAGAATTCTAAAACAAAGACCTCAGTGAGCATTTTCAGCTGAAGGTTCGGGACTGGTTTTCAAAGGCTGCTTAACAGAGTTTTTTTAGATCAAATGTGGACAACATGGGAACATAAATAATAATTAATTTGTATTCCACTCCCTCGACAACCACTTCTTTAATCTCATTTTCTCATAACCCACCCGCGAAGCCTCAGGACCCTCGAAAGGAGGACGCTTCTGCAGACTGTATGGACACTTGTGCCTCTTTAAGCAGGTGTAGCTACAGGTACAAGAGCACACCAGAAAACACTCCTATCCAAGAACGACTTGGACTGGAACACTATTAACTTACAAATAAGGTGGCTGGGCGCATTTCCCACTCATGAAATTAAGTCAGGAACGGCTGCCAGAAAATAAAATTGGGACGCTTGTGCCTCTTTAAGCAGGTTTAGCTACAGGTACAAGAGCACACCAGAAAACACTCCTATCCAAGAACGACTTGGACTGGAACACTATTAACTTACAAATAAGGTGGCTGGGCGCATTTCCCACTCATGAAATTAAGTCAGGAACAGCTGCCAGAAAATAAAATTGACATTCAGGGGATCCTCCCCTCTGAAGTTTTAAATCCTCTACAATCATAGCACTAGAATCCTTCATCTCCTCCACTCTACAGACAAAACCACTTTCCACTTTCACATTCTGCCACTGCCTCTTGGTCACGTTCACTGCTGAAGGTTAATCGTGACTCTTGAGACAACAGGAGATATATCTGATGCTTCCTTTAGCTGGAAGAATGTTTAATGCATTAAGGGCACAAAAAAGGCTGGTGCCTTTGGATGAGCAATTGAATCAGGATGAAATAAAGGTCACTGAGAATTAAAGCAAAACAAATATCTGTCTGTCTGTACAGAGGCTCAGCTATGCCCCACCCCCCCAGTGACTATGACTCATTCTTTGTAATAAAAAATAAGAGGCGATTCCGCTGCAGCGCAGACTTGAAAGAATTCAGAGATTAAGGTATTCAAACAGCGGTGGAGACAAAAGGTGCCTTTTAGTGCCAGCAGTGCTCGTGACCTAATGCCAATGTACAAGCACACACGCAGAGCACAAAGAGCAAACAAAGTGCAGTCATCCTGAAGAAGGCATGAAAGGTTAATCACGGGGTGTGATCCCGTTCCTTTTAAACACAACCGCATCACCACCGCCACGTACCACAGAGTTTAAAAGGTCTTAGGGTAGTTCATTCTCTTTTTTTTTCTAAGCTCCAGTGCAACAATGAAGCCTTGTTCATGCTCCTGCCAAGCCATGAGGAAAAGGAGGCACAGCGGAAGTTCTTTCAATCTGCACCTGATCGACAAAGCACTGACAGTACAGCGGCAATCTGAGGACAGCAGAGGAGGTCTGTCCTGGAGCAGCAGGGATGGTGCTAAGCAGGAAGAAAGACAGAAGACGTTTGCTACCTTGCAGAGAGGCTTGGCAGAAATGATGGCATCAGCCTGCACCACCTCCTCCTTTGGAAGCCTCCTCTTTGTGGCAGTGTTCACAATGCGTGGCCAAGAGCGTGATGAGCATTCCCATGGATAAAACAGTGCCTGCACATGAGGTCCCACACTCGCCTAGCCCAGGCTCCAGGGCAGCCTTCGGAGAAGAAAAGAGGTTCCACACAGCACTGTCCGTGTGCTCCCTGGAGCTGTGATCCCAGGGAGGAGACAGGCTTTGCCACTCTGGGAAGTGAAAGAAGCGCCACTCTCTCTCCAGGTCTGCCATTGTCCGCCCTACGCAGGTCACCGCAGCATGGAGGGGTGGGATTCATCCCCCCAGGAAGCCACGTATAGCCATTCTGATGGGCTTGGCGAATCACAACGAGGAAAATCGCTATTGGAAATCCCACGGTGACAGTGCACTGGGAATTCCAAATGTGCTTCTAGGAATTAGGTGCCATCATCAGTAGCTGCTTTCTAACACCCACTGCCCAGATCAGTGAGGTCCCCTCTACCCACAGGCACTTACACACTGCACAAGTGTCTCACCGTATTTGAGGACCAAACTCCCAACACAGATTTTCATAGATTACAACCAAGATAGTAGCAGAGTTTATTTTCTCAACTTTTCTGCAATTTTCCCTCATGTTGCAGAAAACGAATTTAAAGAAAATTTGAAAAAAATGCAAACAATGGCAGTTCTTATGTTTGTACAAACCACTCCGCCGCCCCCGCCCAAGCTTTTTAAATGCAATTGATGTGAAAGGAGACAAAAGGATTTTGAACTCTTTAGCAAGAAAACAGCCCAAGGGAAAAAAAAAAAGGTGATCAAAAAGAAATTACATCCTGGCTACAGGTAAATTATATTACAGACAGCTAGTTGTCCAACAGGAACACTTTGGACTGTGATACGCATCAAAACAAATCTAATTACCCTTAAAAATCAGAGAATCTGTAAGTTCACCTAAAAAAATAGGAGATAAGCTTTTAATTGTTTTCAGTGCAGACACAAACAAAAGACGCTGATTAACTTACTGGGCTCAAGAGAGGTAATTATTTTGCAGCAGACCCATCTGTAAGAGCAATTCTGTGACAGCTCCAGATTTAATCTGCCTTTGTTTTATGAAGACCATCTGCACAAATTATTTTTTCCCTTAGATTTTCGGTTTTGAGACGAACTCTGCTCAGACAGAATGCAAAACTCAATTACAGCCCAGTATCAGGACCTCCTGATGACAGTGGCACACGCTACAGACTAAGTCTAATGAAAGCTCCCAAGCTGAAAAAAGAAGAGTTTAATTTCCTTTACCAGACTCCACAACCCCCAGTTTTGTAAAAATATTAAAAAGATGGTGGAAAACAGATGAACAGATTACTGAGCACATTTGAAAGGGAGAATACTTTAAAATTTTTTAACCTGGAAACAAGCCAAGACATATTTTAATAAATACTCTCTTACAGCTAATGTGCTGTTTCATTCTGCAGTATTACCCAAAGAACAGAGCATCGAGGTAACGATATTCTGTTATACCCTAAATCCACAAACTTGAAAAAGTGTTCAAGAGGAGCTGCAGCATCTTCCTATCAACCTTCCCAACACTGTCGCCCAGATCACTGCAGGCTGTAGCATGGACACCCTACTCTTTGCACGCTCAGGAGTATCAGGGGAGGAGAAAAGTGCAGCATCATCACACAGCAAGTGTGGATCGGTGCAGACATTCATGACACTACCCCAGCACACCCTAACTTGGGTCTTGAGTCTTTCTCCAGCAGCTGCTAGATTTCGCGGGGCTCCCGCACTGACCTCCTGGGCAGCGGGACTGGGCTGGGAGCTTCTTCTGGTAAGAGCAAAGCAGACTGCACCGAAGAGCTGGCAGTCACAGAGATGGGGAGACACAGAGGCCAGCAAAAAGTAAGGCCACATGAGAAGTCATCAGACAGGGCTGCAAACTCGAGCCTCCAAAACACCGTCCCAAGCTCCTTCCCTGGATCCTAGCCATCTCCCAGGCAAGGCCTGCACTCTTCCAAGCACCCATACCCATAGCCCTTCAGCAGCACTCGTCTGACATGTATGTAGTGCCTGGAGCTCCTCACAGAGCAGAAAAGTGCAGTAGGTTTTATTGATTTAAATGAATCCACTGAAGAAATCATACCATCCGATGGGCACTGAGCCGTCTGGTTTCAGGAGGCACCCACAGAGTAAGACACTGCACAAAACGAAGCCGTCAGTACTTGCTTCCATGCTCTCCTTTGGCTGCACACGCTCTGCAGGGTGTTACATGCTGTATGTCATCCAGCCCCAAGAGCGCTCTTTGTATCAAGGTATAGCTAAGGTACGACAGATGTTTTATTGCATCTCCTTTGTCCTAGTTTTTTGCCTTTAAGCAGGACTTAACGTGCACCAAAGCACATTTGGGACAGTGACATATGTCAAAGACTGCCCTGAGCTTTAGGGAATATTCATATGAACATTAACAAAACCAGAGATGTTCCCACAAGGATGCTCCCAGAGGAAAGACAAAGATGTTTTTGGGCAAAGTGTTATAGAAAAGGACAAAGCAATAGTTAAATTAGCATAATCATGTAGATGATGTTCTAACGGGTGCAGAACTGAGAACTTTACCCTCTTCTCCAGGTTACTAACAGCAGCAAGAAGAGGCACGGAAAACTATATTAAAATTTTAGCGAGTTATCACCAACTAGATATAGTTCTAGATACCATTTAAGTTCCATATGTATTCCCAATACCAGGCGCTTTATCGTCCCTGCAGTGTTTATTACCACAGCATTGCTCCTCCATGTGCCGGCAGGAAAGGTGCAAGGGGAAGCCTGGCAGGTTCTGTATGTGGCAGCAAGCTGTCCAAGCAGAGCGGTGTCCACCCAATGCTTGAGTCCTTGCCTCGTCCCTGCACCCCTGCAGAAGATGGTCTCTGCCTCTGCTTCATTGTTTGCTCCCTTCTTTCATCACAGGTGGAAATGCAATATTGGAGCCAAGGCACAGGGATATTCAGATACTTACCCAAACTCTCCACTAAGTTTCAAGCCACAGGCTGTTTCTGTCGCTCATTCATTAGTCACTAAAGCAAGAACAACTAGGGATACTGTGGCGTTCAGAAAAGAAGTAAAATCCACAGGAACGCACTGGTTCCTCAGAAAGGAGCAGAAACAAGGTTCTGGAATTGGCAGTAAACAGTATTTTGCAAAAGGAAAAGCCCAGACACATTGTCAGCTTCCAAACCAGCAGTGAAGCCTGCTCATTTCCTCATGCAGTAATCAGAGGGAACCAGATTCCTGCAACAAAGCAGTAACTTGCTGGCTGAAAAAAGCTATGGGGGTCTGTTTGAGAGGTGAGGAGAAAGGGAGGGCCCAGCTATTCTCTGGCAGGGCTTTAAAAAGCTTGGAAGATTCATAGCAAATCCCTTCGCTTAAGCTGCTGATCCAAACCAGCTTCCCATCTTCTCTCAGATTTGGCCACCCCACTGTTTTGGATCCCTCTAGTCTTACTAATATCTACTCCAAGACCCTGCAAGAATTCAGATGAGCAGGATCTTGAATTTTAGTATTTCTAAGGAGGCCAAATTTGCCCCCAGCTGCCGCAGTACAGCTCTGTAATAACGCATTCCTTTCCATGGCTTAGCTGCAAAGAGGCTTTGGCTAAGTTTGGTAACTACACATTCATTTAGAACCAGTTTGGAAAGGCAGATTCTGGTTTTAGCGCGCAGCTGAGAAAAGGTGAACTGGCAGGAGTCTCTCCTGCCAGACCCTTTCAGAAGGATTTCCTTCCAGACTCATCTTACTCTTAAGAAGTGGTTAGACTGGTTTGTTGTTTGTTGTCTTAACAGGAGGATTCAGAGCAGGGAAACCACTGCTATGATCCCACAAAACACAGACTGCAACACATCAACTCAAACACATCCAGAAACAGCACAGCGGTTTTGTTCTGTGCTACAGGGAGTAACATTTTGGCAAACTAAGGATGTAACAAAGCCAGTTACTAGTCTGAAGTGTTAAAAACAGCCACACGCACTTCCGAAAGGTGGATTATTGCCTGAAAGATACCGTCAGGTTTTATCCCACCCCATTCTACGACCAGCTCCTCAGCCTGCTGTAGAGCAGACTGCTGAAAGCTAACAGCAACGCACGACTTTTTAACCATGCTAAAATACTCCCCTTTATATTCCAAGACTGTAGGGCTGAAGGACACTAGTACTTCCGCAGTCTAACACAGCAATGAAACCTGCTGGTGCAAACTCAGTGACTCAGCCACTGGAGCTAACTTCACTTCTGGAACGCTGCCACGGGCTCTGCAGATGATTCACATGCATACACACGCTATTAGGCAAGTGCCTCATACAAAACAATAATTAGCAGCAATAACAAACATCCTACCACAAAGCACTGGTGCAGCATGAAATGGATTTTCTCAAGTTATTTTATTTTGCATCTTCTGTTGCCTTCATTATATTTTAATTAAAACTGCATCAGGAGAAAAATTAACCTCGCAATAACCTCATTAGACATCCAGCAAAGAAGTAATGCAGAGCAATGTTAAATTCAGCTGGGATTGCAGACGGTAGCTCTGTGAATCAGGGTCTGCTTCAATTCAGCCCTTCAACAAAAAGTTCACCCCTTCAAGAAATTGCTCTCGAATTGTAAGGTATCACAAGCCAGATCCTACTCATGCCGCACTGTGACCAGGAGTGAAGATGATATATTCCTCTGCAATCTTCAAAGACCGTAACTGCTTAATCCTTAAATTCAGAATATCTCTTTTGTAAAGGGAAAAGGAAGGAAGTGTCAGGCAGGATCAGATCAGAAGTGTAGCTAGTCTAGCACGTCCGCTCCACTTGAGGTCTGTTCTAGGTGGCAACAGGGAAATGTAACGGGGATATGTAGATGTGATCTGACGCTTGAAATTAGGCAGCGATTAGTACAAGCCTTGAAACACCACCCTATGTATCCAGTATCTCAGCAACGTTTGTGTCAGCAAGAACTGTTGACTTAGCTTGTTCTTATTATCCAAATCGGTATATAATCCCCTTCCTTAATGCTGCGAAGCTCTTAGCCTCAGTAATTTCTTGTAGCACTGAGTTCTATAATCTAATTACCCGCTGTGTAATTTTGGTTCTACTGCCTTTCCTTTTTCTCATCTTCCAACACAGGCAGAGCCAACATTCAGATTCCTCTCTAAATCATTACGATTTTCTGGATTTAACTTTCTTTAAAAAAAAATACAAGTTTTGCACAATTCTTTGAGATAGGAGCATGCACATAAAACACCTTTGGTACTTTGGAAGTACCAAAGCCTGCATTCATCTACAAGACATTATAACGTCCTTGTCTGCTTTACCATGCTTACTCTTTTTTTGTCCTTTCTATCTCCTCTTTACAGATGTAAAAAAAAGCCAATCAATCTTTTTCTGTCAGGAATCACAGCCTGTATAAAGCTGAGATCTTCTTTAGCACGAACCTGCATTGTATTATTACTTAGGGATATGAAAAATAGTCTGCAGGCATTATGGAAGGTAGGAATGCGACGGGCTTACATCCTTCACAAACCCAAATAACTTTTGGAATAAGGTCATTTCCACCACATAGGCAGTGCTATCTTTATAAAATACAATCAGCTTGCAAAACTCAAGCTGTCACTTGCTTCCACCTTTATCTGGGAACAAACACAAGCAGAGCACAGCTAGAAGTGCCTCAGCATGCTGAAAAGAACAGCAAGCAGCACATAGCACAAAATCCTGTCATTCGCTTGCCAGTGCTTATTATGGCAATCCCTAACCAGCTGCCTGCGATCCTGCACATACACCCTTGGTGTGGAGGCTCGCTGTAAACACAGAAGCACTGCTCAGCCTGACAGCATTCCATCTGTCTGTGCAGGAGGTTTTATAGCAATATATATGTGCATGCGTAAGCCAGCCAAGGAGCTCAGCTACTATGAAATCCACCGCATACAACGCCAAGAAGGCCAAGGGGGTGGGGTGGGGGGCTGTTAAACTCGTGAAATGAAGGAGGAAATCAGACACAGGAGGGCTCCGGAATAAGACTTCATGTACTATAAAACCCACACTGATGCTGAATCACTGGCCTATGTTGTTCTGTTTAAAAAAAATATTGTGGATGATGAAAGTGTGCTATATTTTAGATTCACAGTCTGCTGCTAAAGGGTTATGAGTCACACCAATGAGCTCAGTGAAGCAAAACTGAGAAACAGACAAAAAAATTGAGGCCTGTATTGAGAGACACAGAGAACTAGTTTAATTCCAGTGCCAGATCCCCCACTTACATCATTTATTTTTTGATACATGCCTGAGCTGGGAGGGCATGGGAATATTTCATCTGGACCCAGTCCATGTGGCGTGGTACAGGCTAGAGGGGAAGCAAGCAGACATCAAGAGCAGCACGTGAATACAAAGGCAAGGACTAAATAACTACAGAGAAATCCAGGAAAAAACCTCCACAACGATCCTCACAATCGTGGGATTAATCCAGGCCACATCCCTGCAGAGAGCAGGGACCGCCAGTCGGAGATGTAATGGCAGTCTGGGCAGCAGTGCTATGTCCTACCTCCTCACACAGCTGTGGAGCATCTCCTGCAATGCTCCAGGCACCACATCCACTGTCAGATCTACTCACACACAGGAAACAAAGGCACCCCTGCCCACAGCCTCCTGCTCAGCTCTTACTCCAAATTGGCAGAACAAGTTGCATCCTCTCACATCATTAAGTCTGGCCTCTACACTAAGCAGAGTTCTGGAAGCATTGCAAGGAACACAGCTGCTCATTTCAACAGCACTGGCATCCTTCTTTTCTCCTCCTCCCTGCCACCAGCCACAGCGGATTCCCCAGTATGTGCTTCTCCAATGCCAATTCACAACAGTACCTAAAGAAGCTTCGAGGCCAGGGAATAAATTCAGAAGCAGTAAGAGACCATGGCAATCAGGACAGATGTATCTTGTTTTCTCTTGCTGCGCTTCAGTGACAACTGTCAGTGCAGAGCCTTTTGGGGCCAATAAACTCCAGATCATTTTTCTAGCACGTAGGCACGCTGCACGTCTGAGAAAAGATTTGAATGATAGACAGATATGTGCAGTGAAAGTGTCCCAATGAAAAGGAAAAATTCCGGCTGTGCATAAATGACCATTGGTGTTACACATGTCCAAAAGCAGCCAAACTTCATACAGAGAACTCAGGTCTCTGAGGGTCCTCCAGGGTGTTTCGTGTAACAGGACAGGTGACCCTGACAAATTACAAGGCAAATCCCCTATGTTTAGAATCAGACCAGGAAAAAAAAAAAAAGAGTCAAAATCTTGCTAATGGAGAAATGAAGAAACATCCTTCATTCCTGCACAAGTTCACAGCTTAGGCCACGCAGGTAGTTCACACAGGCTCACAGGCCTCATCTCAGTAACACTCAGCCATGCCCTAGAGACAGTGGTATTTCAGCACACAGTGCTCTGGCACACGTTGCTTACATAAGCTACCCCTATAAATTGGTAATAAAAGAACATTCTCTGATTACTTATTTATGCAGCTCCAGGGGGCTGTTTGCTCTCTCAGCAGTAACCATGATGATTACATAAAAGCACCGCTGGAGTGGGAGGAACACTCATGGACAAACATGCTTTAACACGTGGCATGATGCAAACTGCATGGAGGGCAAAGCTTCTCAGTGCAAGCAGCCAGGCGAACCATGCATCCACCTGCGGCATACGCTTGAGAAAATCAAGCAGAAATGAAAGCCACTGCAATCCAGCACGTTTAAAAGAATGAACGCAGAAACAAGAGGTTTTAGAGAGACTTGAGGAGTGACATTTCTTGTTTATGTGTTGTATCACCCAAGCATCAAATCACCCTCTAAACTAAACTGCTCACAACTGGTCTGGAGGTGGTAGGCTCCAGAGCATCTGGTTAAATGTGTGAAGCTGGGGGTTTACTGAAAAATCAGTAGCACTGTTACCTGGGTTCTCCACCTTAGGTATAGCTATACTTCAGGTCAATGCAGCTACGCTACCTCCCCAAATGCCTGTGCCACACAGCACCATGCTATGACAGAAGCATCCTGGTGGGCTGACATGGCATGGCATGGCCTCAGTATGGCTTTCCAAGCCAATTTGCTCTTTTTAATTTTTCTGTCCTACCCAGACATCCTTCACTCTTTAAATTGAGATTTTAAACCATTTTCACAAATCTTACCACCCACACGTAAGTGATGCAGCTGACAAGCTGAGACATCAAGGCACGCTCTGCAGATAGCAGGGAGGGGTAATGCTGCTTTTACATAACAAAGTTATCAGAGTCATTTCATGTTTTGTCACTTGCTGGTTGCTCAGCACAGATATATACGTCCTGGGTCTTTTTTGCAGCATCTGCACTCCAACAAGACCATAATGCCAAGCTGTAAAGAGCAGCTCTATTATACAAGAAAAGAACCAACATCTTAGGAGCCCCACAGAAATAATCTAACGTTGATACAAAGAGGCTATGAACAAGTGTCCAGGTAACAGGGTCACACTCTTATACAGCTTTTCCCAGTTATTTCAATGACTTGAGGACTCATGCATTTTTATTTTTCTTCAAGAAAAACTACAGTATTTTGAGGAGATGTTTCAGCCGTCCTGCAGTTCTTGCACTCCGAAGTGACTGGAAACATGAATGGGTACACCAGCATGTTCACAGCTGCCATTACTATGTTATTGTCATTCACTCACTCACTCATGGCTTGGCCTCACGGACGAAGACTTGGGAAGGGCTTTCCCCACGCTTACTGCAAGCGCGCTGGTGGCTGGAAAGGCCAATGCGGGATAGGCAAGACCGGTTGCAAAGAGCACACTGGAAGGTCTCCTTGGGTGGTACAGTCGAGGCACGGTTATTTCTGCGCTGTCTCTTCTCCTCGAGACTGATTCTACGCGTGCTCTCAAAGGAGGCAGCAGCGTTATGTGTGGTGTGTCTCCAGATCTCCCGATGGGAGGCCAGGGTGGACCACTGATGGTGGTCAATATGGCCAAGGCTGAGGTGTTGTTTCAGGGAGTCCTTATATCTCCTCTTTGAGGCTCTTCTCTTGCGGCAGCCGGTGGCGAGTTCACCGTAGAACACAATCTTAGGGAGGGGGGATCCGCCATCCTGGAGACGTGCCCTGCCCCGCGCAG
>NW_010406291.1:28600-35848 GCF_000710305.1 Buceros rhinoceros silvestris | reverse complement strand
TGGTGACCTCTGCCTGCTCAAGGACAGCGACATCAGTCACGTAGTCAGTCCAGTGGGTGTTCAGGATTGTCAGGAGGCAGCGCTGATGGAAGCGTTCGAGGAGTCGCAGGTGGATGGAGTCGAGGAGTGGCGGTAGATGACCCATGATTCAGACCCGTAGAGAAGAGCAGACAGTACTATGTTATTGTAGCACTATTATAAAAACACATGCCCCGGCTTACAGGCCTTATGATTGCTTTGTAGCTTCTCCTCTCCGGCTGTTAAAGAAAATCGGGGTTTTACTGAAATTGCTTCCCTCAAAAGATGCTTGAGAAGATCTTTGAAAGCAGAACTAAAACCGGGACAGGTCTAACCTGGACACCGTAAGCGGGGTCTGCAGGAGCTATAGTTCAATCCCTTTGTGCTCCCATTCTCCTCTGCGGTATCTGTCATGTCCAGAATCTTTTCAGGCAAACTTCTTGCATGATTTTAAAGCTAAAAACACATGCTAGAGGGTCTTTTTTTTAAAAAAGGAAACCAAACCTTTTTCTCCAATTCTAAGAAGTGCCACTAAGAAGTGGCACCCAAATTCACCGCCGCATCAGGAAAGCCCTCTACACCTTGCTTGGTTAAGGACTTTTTGGATACTTGGATCCAAATAACATGAGCACACGGATCAGTAGTCACTTCTCCACATTAGGAAGTACAGCAGTGGAGGATTATCTAGGAATTCAGCACATAAAAACATAACTTGTCCGAAAGAGAGGAATGTACTGCAGTTAAAACAGTAACCCAAGGTGACGGGTAAAGTGGGAATGCTGCCCAGCTCCCACCTGCATTTACAAAATTCTCTCCAACGCTGCCATTGGCCATCCGTCTTCCCGTACCCTTTCAGCCCCACAATTACATTAGTGATTGCTCCTAGAGCATCTCAGTTTCAAAATAATGACAAAATGAATCAAAACCTATTAGCTAGAGATTAAAAAAAAAAATCCATTTTGCACAGGCTTCCTGGCCTCTCCCTCAACCTCACAGACACTTTAATTTCCTCTTTCCTTTTCCTGAATCCTGCACTTTCATTGAACCCATATCCTTCCTATTGGCACTTCAGCACCCCTGCACAGAGCCGCAGTATTGCTGAAGGGAACGGAGTCGAGTAATGAAGCACATGAAGATCTCTGCGACAGCAGCTGTACTTTCGATTCTAATTGTGTGAAGGAAATGGCTCCTGCTGCTTGCTCAAAGCCAGCACCTGAGTGAGCAGCAGATGGTAAAAACAGTCCCTGGGCAAGACTGAGCTGATGAGGCAAAACGAAGCATTTCCCACTTTTATAAAAATCTGATAGAACTTGAAGAATTCATACTCCAGCTTTGCACCGAAACAACTGCCACAGCAAATAAGAATCTCTGACTCCTGTCTCCCTGCCTGTGACAAGCTCACGTTGTGGCAGGTCAGACTCCATTACTCTGAAGCACTTAGAAAATTCCTTGCAGCCATATACAGAAGCAGGGAAGAGCACCAAAACCAGCATGGAATTGGTATCATGGGCCTTAACACATTTGGGAGCTACGCTCTTGTAGGACTAGACAAGGAATTATATTCACTCTTCAAAATATTGTTGTAGGCCACGGCTTCCGTGCTGGCTATCCAGAGGATAGGTGCCACACAGACCTGTTACCCGTTAGCCTTTCCCTGAAGATTTCGGAGCCCAACTAAAGACAATTTATAGACAAATTCATTTCAGATAGGAGCTCAGTGCAAAGAAGGCAGCCACCCCGAGCGGACCCTTGTTTTACAGGGGACTAAACTTCAGTAAGCACTTTGTTCCCTCCAGCAGCACCAGCTGACTGCCAACAACCGGCACCCAGTTGCTCAAGGACACATCCACCTCCACTGACGACACCACTGGGTGAGGAATAGATCTAGGGTTTTTGAAAAAGCTGAGTAGGGCTAAACAGAAAGCTTCAAGCACAGCTGAAACTTTGCACTACATACACAATGAAAACCTATTTATGGAATGGGGAAGCCCAGAGAAGCATCCATCAAGAAGGAACTCAAAGCAAGGATCAGCTTTTCAGCCATGTCTACACTGTATTTTGCAGCTTTGTAGCATCTGACTACCCAAAGATGTCCCCATCTCAACCTTCTATCAGGCTGTATCTTGGTCAGTAAGAATTCTTGTCTTCTTGTACTACCTTAGAAATTCTTATTTGTCCCCACAATATTCAATAGTATCATGATAGTTACAAATGATGGCTGAAAGGCACAGGCTTTGTAGAGTCCAAACTTGCCTATCATTCCTCTGTAAAATACATACTTGAATGGTTTCTGTTGCAAACCTACAATTTTCTATTTCAAAGGAGTCCACATCCACACTCCAGAGGTTGGAAAATGATTCATAAAGAATTGAACAAAGTCCTTTTCTCTGTAATTTATTTACAGGATTTAATTCCTTCTTATTTAAACAGCTAACACTCGCTAACCAGCCTGGTAAGATGAAACAACATTAGCATAATATGTACAAAACTGCCTCGCAGCCACCTTAGGAACAATTGCCATAATGGCATTACTGCTGTCTGAATTAGATTAGGTCACAGCAATGGACAAACACTGATAGCTATGAGCAGAGGAATAAAAGCCCAAGTTGGAATGACAGTTCGGATAAAGATAAGGAAAAAACAGCCCAGCGGGACTCATACACCGCAGCCGCAGGGCCAGGCGAGATCAGGAGCCCCCAGTCCCACTGGTGGGCAGACACAGCTCTGCCCACCTATTACAGGACCCTCTGCCTGGCACTGATGGGTGCTGATAGTGTGGCAGTTAGTGCCAGCAAATGAACTAGGTCCCCTCTCACACCAGACAACTGGCAAAAGGTTAATGAGATAGAAAAGAGGTGGATAGTGCTTGTACATGCCATCTGTGCACTTTACAGAGCTTGTTGCCGTTCTGTCCTGAAGAGCCAGGCTGCTGTGGCGGTGTAACGCATTCACAGCTGGTCATCTCCAGCAGATGGAGCTGTAAGGAAAGCTACAGAGGCATTTGTTATCATCATGGAATTAGCTAAGTGGCCTCTTGAAAGCAGGTACGAGCTTATGTGCAGCCTCCTTTTTGGCGAGAATGACAAAAGGACCGTAAAGGTTTGCTATCAGGGTATTTTATCTAGACACACAGATTCTCCTCCCCGCTCAACGTTCCGCTAGTCTCTGCGCTGCTGAAGTAGGATCACAATTATTTTCCTGAACCTGATCATAGGCCTGTCTGACCTTTTTAAATGACTAAAACACTGTCTTCACATTTTATTTTTGCCTTTTCAAGTCTAAGTCAAACCCCTGAGCCTTATTACCAGGGAGGAATGGAAAACCGCCTTGAAAAATACAGGGACTACAAGCGCAGCAAACATCAAAGGCAAACGCAGAGCAAACATTTCACTGAAAACTGGGCCAGCAGGGTTTTGGAAGTAAAGCTAATAAAACCCAGGAAGTTTCCTGAAATAAAAGTCCAGCAGCAGCAGTCGATTTAGAGATCATGCTGAAGACTCAGCACACAGCATGTGGTGGGAGGATAGCATTTAGGACCTCTAGGCTTTAATTACAGGCTGAAACAGTAAATATTTCTGTGCTGTTTCGAGGACCTTCTACTGAAAAGTACCTTTTGGGGGATAAAAAGGACCACATTACCCAGAATCCACAGCAGGTAGGTGGCTGCATGTAGACAACGGAGCTGTGAAAAAACACCATGATTTAGCACAGGAAAGGAGACAACGCAGTGAAAGTGCAAAGCAAGGAATATTGTAAGAGAAGGAAGGAAGAGAACAGAACATGTGAACAGACTGCCGTGAAGACAAGACCAGTAGAAGACCAAAAGACAACTTCGACCTACTTGCAGGGCTCCTAGACTTATATTACTAGGTAGTACGAGATTGTTCAAGAGCTCACCTTTTCTAGACCACTGTACTAACCCAGGCATAGTTCAGTGCCCAGCAAGGAAAGACTTCCCTTCCACCAATACAGGTACCAAACTGGGGAGAAAAGAAAATCTACCAACACAACGCACAAGTCCTCTTTCCTGAAAACAAGGACAGATTACTGTGAGCCATGTCACAGATGCTTTACTGTGCACATTTCTTGTTCCCACATCTCTAAAAGATCATTGACAAACTGGAAGGGACACACAGAACGATAGCCTAAAGCTGCCCAGAGTATTGAAATGGCTTTTCTTTGAGATAAAAATAAAATACACCAGGTTTCCTTAGCTGGAAAAATACAACAGGGAGAATGTGTAAGATGTCTGTAAGACCACAAATGGCTTGGAGAAAGAACTACTTTTTCTAAGCCTGCAGGAACTCAGGAGATACAGGGGATCATAGGAAGCAGAAGCTGCAGACCCTTCAGCAATGTAAGGGATGGAGCAGCATACACTCAGTTTGTAAGCCTTGCTACTAACGGCTTAGTACAAACTGTTCATTGTCACACAAGACAGAGGTACGCTGAAGCATTAAAATCGAAAAGACAAGTCACATGCCTCAGTTTTTTCCCTTACTGATATAAGTATAGAGCTCTAATTCTCCTTAAAATAGGATTAGTTTTCCTCCTCAGGCTGTGAAGAATAAAGCACTGTCTTTTTCTCTTCCGGGATTTACTTTTGCCTGGATGCTTTATATAACACATTCCTGAAAGATAAGTTTACGAAAGATTTAAGACCTTCAGCTACTCAGTGGTGCCAGGTGCTTTATTTTTGCGTCGTGCAGTCTCCCTGTATCTCTTTTATATAAAGCAGCATGAATGCCACTTTGCAGCTTCATTCAACATTCAGCACAAGTGGGCCACAAAGAAAGTTAACGCCGCCAAACTCCCCAGAGCTACCCAGCTACCCAGCCCAAGGGCCTGCCCATGGCTTCTGTGCAGTGGCATAAATTCAAGTCCACTGAGCAGCTGCCCCACTGGATCATAGCATCTATACAAAATTATCAGGATCTGAAACATTTCACCTTTTCTTCCTCTTAAAGGAGACTAGAGTATTAAGAATAATTAGTATTTTAATCGTATTTCAGAGTGTACTTGGTTAAAAATCATCAATTAAAAAAAAATGGACATTCACTTGAAAACAGGAAACACTCTTCAGAAGTATTCCCACATCAGCCTTGGGGGTTATTTAGCATCATTTCTCAGCTGCAGTAAAGTGACACAGGACTGAGGTCAGGACCGTGACATACATCCCCACCAGCAGCTGAAAAAAAGTAATAGAATCATAGGATTTTTTTGTTGGAAAAGATCTTTGAGATCATCAAGTCCAACCGTTCTTCCAGCACTGTCAAGTCTCCAGTAACCCCTGTCCCTCAGTATCAACTCGACATCCCTCCAGGGATGGGGACTCCACCGCTGCCCTGCCTAGGCCTGGGCCAGGCCTGGACAACCCTTCCTATAAAGAAATTGTTCCTCTTGTCCAACCTAAACCTCTCCTGGTGCAACTTGGAGCCATTTCCTCTCATCCTGTCACTTATTTACATTGCAGAAGAGTCTGACCCCCACCTCACTCCATCCTCCTGTCAGGGAGTTGTCGAGAGTGAGAAGGTCTCCCTGGAGCCTCCTCTTCTCCAGGCTGAACCTCCTCAGGTCCCTTACTAGCCCCAGTCCTCAGCCCCCAGCCCTAATCACCAGCCCTCACAATGCCAAGCGTGCAAGGCTGGTGGCACCACAAACAGGTAACTTTGCTCACTAGAGGGCAGCAGGAAACAAACCAAACCCAACAAACGCAAACTGGGGCCATGATCTTCCTCAACGCCAAGGCAGTTATGTACAGGTCTTCTGCCTTAAAAAAACCAGTTAATTCTGACGCTGTTTGGGATCACAGTTCAAACGGCAGTGGGCACTGCAAGTGGAACAGCGTGTTACCTACCCACAGCCAAAGGAGACTCCTCCTAACAGCACAGACACCTTTGTACAGCACCCTCCCCTTCACATCCACGTCTAGCCCAAAAGTACAATATTCTTAGGGTGATCTACACCTTTGTGGTAAAGGGAGACTATCACAAGTTTCTGTTCCTAATCTCAGCAACCTGGAGTGCAAGGGCAAGTCCTTTTTAGCCCAGCTTTGGCTCAGTCTGAATGTCATTTGAAGTGTCATGTGTGTTTTGGATTTACAGAGTTACATAGACCTCCTACGTGGGTCTATATAGAAAGGTCTTCAGCTCTCAGGTTGTCTTCAGCACAGCCAGACAAAAAGCCATTTTGGAAATTCTGTGACTTTTGGTAGCAGGGGTAGCTCAAGCGGCCAAGCTGTAATTTCTCTACCAAGTAATGAATGAAAACCCTGAGTTCTGGGCTGAACCGAATCTCCAACCACTCGTCAAGTGCCAGCTCTGAAAGGCTGCTGCTGACATGACAAGTACAGCCTGCTCCTTTCATTTTCAGCTTCTACGTCAGCGCTTGTGCACAACTCCCACACAGAAAAACCACAAACCACGCCAGGCTTCTTCAGTAAACACAATGCAGCAAAAACAACGCTCTGCAAAAGCGATTAAGCAACTCTTGACAGGCAAGGGCACGTGGTAAACAATGGAGGGCGTTTAAGGACAAGTCCGAACACGTGTACCAACATTAGTGGGACTCCTCACTGCTAATAAAAGACATCGCAACCCACTGCAAAACTAGGCCTGAAGATTCATTTTTTTCAGAGGAACCCCAGTTGCTGGTAGAACTGACAGCTCCGTTAACAGGTCAGACATCTCTGCTTTGTTCAACACGCGTGCTTGGTTGACTGAAAACCCAGAAAGCAACCAGAACAGTCCAAAAATCATGGCAGCTTTTATTTTTAAACTGGGATAATCTTGTGTCCTCTTGATGTGAGGGGCAATTTCAGCAGCCATGGCCCAGACTCACCAACTTGCCTGGAGCGCGTGAGTCTCCAGTGAAATGCTTCTTTCCTCCAAGCTCTTACGACTTGTTCCAAATGGACTATTTTCAAAGGAAGCCTTCAAAACCACAATTAATCAGAAAGAACCTATGGCCTGGCTCCCCACAAGGGAAATGCAATTAATACTCTTAACACGACTTTTTCCTGAAACCACCGCTCTGGAAAGACTCGAAGCCCATCTGAAGGACAGGACACACTGCAGACTTGCTGTATGTTGGCATATACCTGTGTTGCTGCCAGAAAGAGCAGCTGTCCCCATCTCATCCACACCAACATTAATGCGGCTGCCCAGCGAGCTGGGCCAGTTCCCTGAGCTGACTCCTCATGGGGCCACCTGAGTTCCAGCACTAAGGATG
>NW_010406291.1:0-28500 GCF_000710305.1 Buceros rhinoceros silvestris | reverse complement strand
AGGAATGAGAAGCATGGTCAGGGGCAGCCTGGGACGCTGGCTGTGTTAGAAAGGTCAGGGCAGTCCATGGAAAATAACCACAGGTCAGCCTGGTCTCAAAGCTGAATCCCATTGCAGGAACAGAAGTGGTGCTTTTGGAGAGGAAACTAAAGGTTGAACACTTCTATCCTCCCAAACTGCCTTTTTTTTTAAACAAGCTAGCCAGCTTTTAGATGCACACAGGCCTCTCTAAACACACAGTGAACTCTGTCTTCCTTCACCACCCCATTTCCTCAGCACCGTTCTTCCTCTCCAGCTGTCATCCTTATCTGTTTTCTCTGTTCCTGTGACCGTGTACCCTCCTCTTCTCCTGGGCAATCCTGTCTCCCATCCATTCCCCTAAGGACACAGCTTTTTAACTCCTTTTCGTTACACAGAAAAAGTGATTAAGGGAGAAGCTAAAAGACAGACAAGCAGACTCACCCTCCCAGGATCAGTAGCTCTAGGGAAGGTCACAAGAGTGGATGGGTCTGAGCTCTGCCCATGCTTCAGACAGGCTGTCTCCCAAGCATGGTGCACAGATGAGCTCTCAAACGCTGTCTCCAAGCTTGGTAGAATCACTCCAGGGCTGTGCTGGCCAACCCGGCTCTGTCAGATCATGGAGCATGTGCAGAGCCAAGACCCTGCCTGCAAGGATCTGTAGAGCACATCTGTAATCTATTCCCTAACCCCTTTATAGGCTGCAATTTTTCCAGGCAAAGACTATTTTTCCACCGACCCTGGTACACTCTGGTTCAAGGCCCTACAAAAAAAAGGGAAATTGCCAGTGACTTATTTCATTGTAAATAACCTTTACAGCCTTTCAAATATTAACCCAAATAATTTAAGGCTTTCCCACACACACACACCTGAGCACTGGCAAGTAAGAACTTTTGCTCACAACTTTTCTTAACCAGAGAAAGTAGTAAGGAGTTTCTGCAGCATTATGGAACTGAGTGATGCAAATTAGAAACACAATAAACAATTATTTTTTTAATTATTTTCCAGTATGAGGTAAAAAAATGAAGCATACTGAAAGGTTCACCGCTCCAGCTTGATTTTCTCAGTCTATCACCACTTGAACGCTTGAATTCACTATGACAATAAGCTAGAAGTATGCGTGTTTATTGCCAGAGCAGAAATTGCCGCTCCCACACAAATTGTAAAACCACTCGTTTATACATAACTTAGCCGTTCAGTAGTATTCCCATAGGAACACTGCCTTCTGGCCTACAGATGCATGCTTTCAGGTGCCCCCCAGCCCCCATTCACGGCTAATGGGTGCTACTTTCTACTAGTACACGTAACAGAGCCTCTCTGGACTAGTAAGACCTATTATCAGTGGCTCAGGCACTAGGAATACCTCCATGTCCATTTCCAACTCCTCAGGCTTGAACGGTGTGGCATTTTAGCCAGCCTCAGCCCAGTTCTTGTGACAGATGCCAGAAAATACAGCCTGTCCTATCAGTCCGCTTCTTTCCTGAAGAAGCTGTCACATTCCCAGAGACCTAATGGCCTTTTGGAAATGCTTTGAACGACTAAGGAAGATCCTCACCCTAAGTAAAATCTTTCAAGTTTCATGATTCATCCATCCCGCCCAAACCCCAGGCCACAATCTTCTGGTCATACTGTGGGATACAAGCTACAGCTATCCCTGCTCTCCTGATTCATCTTGTGTCACAGCAGCACTTTACAACGTCTCACAAGAAAACAAACAAAGGAACTTCCTTTCCCAAGATACTTTTGACAGAACTTGCTTATCCGAGAATATCTAACCTGTTTTTAAAACTGTCCTCCTGTCTCTTCTGCTGCTTTACTCACATTGCAGGAACTTCCTCACAGCTCTGAGAACTTCTTCATACCTGCAACAAAGGGCTTGTGAAATCTGAGTAGACAAATGCCTTTCAGCCTGTCTCACTGGTAATGCTCAGGACACTCCTCGTAGTGGTGGTCACCACTCTTATGCACAAAGAAATAAAGCAAAACCTCAAAGAAGATCCACTATTCCTCTAATGCAGTATGGATCATGGCATGTGTCATCTGTTATGGTTTAAATTAGAGGTTAGAGTAGAAGATTTGCATCATTACTAATGTAAGACATGTGACTTCGTGGTCTGCACAGGACTGGTACCTCGTGTCTGCAGATCTGGATATCCCACAATTAGAGGTGAAGACAACTCCACAGGCAAGTAGTCAACATCAAGAGCTAGATTAGTTGGCAGTTCGTGCTGCACTGTTTAGCATACCTGTGGGCAGAGAGGGAAAAGTATCCACAGAACGGAAGATCTCCTGGCTGTTCTCAGAGCTGTGTGGAGGCAGAAAGGGCTCTGCTAGGTCACAGATAGAGGGTAGGTCCAATATGCTGCTCTCCTCCGAGTGATGACTTGGTGACATCTCTTTTCCTTCCATGATCCCACTGCAGAGACATAAATATGACTGAGCTGGATTTTCAGAGCATGGAAATCTAAGCAGAAGTCAATACAAATGATCTGGCATTTTTGCACTGCTCTATGAGCTGAGAGAAGCTGTTCTAGCATGTTTGAACTTCATTTAAGAAAATAAAAGCAAATTTAAAGATATAAAGGAAGAAAACCAGCAAGAGTGAACAACAGTGGCTGAAGCATCCCAACACCCTCCTCTTGAGCTCCCTCGACAGTCCACCACCACAGAGGGCAGGAACACTCAGCTGGGTGGAAAGCAGGACAGGGCTGGTGCCATTCAGCTCCAGGGCCACAGCAGATGGGCAACTCTTTTGGAGGGGATGAAATTAAAGCGTTCCCATTCAGTAGCGCCAAGCACAGCCACAGGGGCAGGAGAGGAGTGAAAGGCAAAAACTTGGTGGCTCAGCTCTCAGAATGACAAACTGAGAGAGCACGTAGGAATTCTTGGGTCAAAGCATGATTAGCACTGACTCAGTCCGAGTGGCTCTGAAGGAAAGACATCTGCAAGGAAAGATGCAGAAAAGCTCCAAACATGCTCATTTTCCAGAGAGACCTCAGCCACCAGCCTTTGGCCACCCTGCACACCCCTTGTGAGGCAGCTAGGACTCTCCACTAACAGCAAAGCTGTGAGCAGAGCCCTGTTGTACTCCCGCTCACACCTCTAGTAACACCAAACACAGGAGGGATGGACCCAGTCCTTACTGCAAGACCTTATACCAGAAGGACTTTCAGGCAGGAGCTTCATTCACAACACGCACTGTGCACTGATGATGAGGTCAAGTAGGGTAAATGTGAGCTGACATAATGTTTTTTTGTCCCCTCACTCAAGGAACAGATGAAGCTTGTAATGGAAAAAACATGGACAGAACAAGAGTATTTCTTGTCAGATGTGAATTCAGTGCCCAGCTCTTTTAGAGACTCCAGGAGGAGTTTCTTCCCTCACCTCTTTTGTCGACTTACATGCTACAAAAACCAGCAGATTGTGGCTATCCACACTGCCTCCTCCACCAGCTATGTCCTTCTGCTCTTTTGGTAAAGAGTGACAGGACAAAGGAACCCGATCCAGTGGTCAGGCAACGGCTTGGCACCCTGCAGGCTCACATTCATTTCCTCTTCTATAAAATGAAGAAGCCAACACACTCTTATCTCGGGAGTGTTGTCAGTGAAGAATATTACAGCCACGGGGGCCAAAGATATCTGTAGAAGGGATTAGTACTGAAAAATGAAGAAAATACCCCCATGAATGTTTTAAAAAACCCCACCACTCCTTAGGTGCTTCTGTGTTGAGTAAACTTAAGATGCACCCCTGCCCTTTGCAGAACGCTGACTGAC
Source organism: Buceros rhinoceros silvestris (assembly GCF_000710305.1). NCBI lineage: Eukaryota > Metazoa > Chordata > Aves > Bucerotiformes > Bucerotidae > Buceros > Buceros rhinoceros. Next base: position 24,709 of record NW_010406291.1, on the reverse strand, counting down.
TTGCTAATGAACAGAACAGGAGGAGACCAGCTGCCTCGTCTTGGAGGGACAAGCAAGGTCAGTGTACTTACAGAAAGTTTCCAGGAAAAACAGAATGGCAGGTTAAAAAAAAACCAAAGTACACAACCCTCTGCTTGCCAAGAGTCACTTCAGGGGGAAGCTTCTCCTCCATTGCTCTTCAGGTCCCAAAACACAGATGATTCGAGTGTAAGGAACACAGAGAAGGAGAAACTTTCCTCTAATATTGTTTTCAAGATCTGTGCTATTTTTTATGCTCACAAATATTTTAGAGAACAAAACTGCTTATTTCAGTCTGGAAAAAAAAAACCCCACACCAAATCCCCAACCAATCCCATCCCTCCAAGAGCAAGTGGGAGATTATAGCACAAGGAGCTACTGGTGTGGTACCATGGCAGCTTAAGGCTGTCATTGATACTGGCTGCTGTGATCCTGGCTGTCTCTGCCAGCTGCCTGTGCCAACCTCCTTCCTCTTATCCTCACTTGTTTGTGAGGATAAGCAAAGCCTCAGCTCCGCCCCGGGCTTTCAGGCTTGTGAAAGGGATGCTACGACCTCTGTGAGTACCTGGGAAGAGCCCCGATGCAGAAGCAGTCCCCTTGGACAGAAGCCAGGAGCAAACTGTTACTGCTGGAAGATCCCCTTCTTCTTCCTCCACGGTTTGTCAATCCCAGCTCGCTGGAAGGAAACAAACAGGTCAGTTACATGCTTCGCATCAGCATCAGCTGGTGGGGCTGACAGACGGTGTGAGCTTTCAGAGCAGTGTGCCAGCTGATGGCAACAGTCAGTCATCACACATACCACTGTTTGTCCAGTCTGGTACAGAGAAAAGTTTTTTCTAGGAATCAGAAACAGCACATCTAGTAATGCCCTCAAATCTTTTGAAAGCCATGGAGACCTCCTGGAAAGGGGTCAGTACGCTCTAGAAATAAAGCCAAGATTTTTTTTACAGGAAGCTGCTAGATGGGCTATTTATTCAAAACCCATAAAGCAGAGAAGCAAATTATGGCTGGCATCCTTCCCTTCCTCTGTGGACGAGCAGCTATCTTCCCAACAGGTTTATCTAACAGTGCTTTGACACCAACACCGATAGCCTGCGCTTCATCAAACCTCAATGGGGATAAGTGTTCTACGAGGACCATGTAACCCAGTGTGGAGCAAGCCACAGGCCCACAAAACCCAAACCCTTTTTCCCACCTTCTGCCATTACCATATTCTTTTCAGCGATCAGCCAGGACAAACGTGCTTTCAAGAGGAAACTGGATTTTCCTCTGGGCCAGCCTTGACCGGGGTCGCTATGCTGCTAGAAGGAGTTTCCCAAACGCGTGCCACCGGACCCGCGCAAACATGCCATGCGCCGTGGGACACGCAACAGGCACGTTGGTGCGTGCAGGCGCTGGTCTTACCAGCTGCCTCACTCAGCTGGTTTGGGGGGGCACAGGAGTGGCAGTTCTCTTCTTCCCCGTCTCTTTTCTTTCTCACTTTCCTGCAAGCAGAGACACATATTATTTCAACAACCACTTCCTTGGCAGCGAAGGGAAACAAGAGCAACGCAGGGCACCCCCAATAAACTGGTACGAGCCAGGGCCCCTCAGAGCCAGAACCCACCATGGCCTCCACCCTCCCACCAATTCCTGAGGAGAAAAGCAGGCTGTAGCACCCCAAGGACAGCACAACACCATGGAGGGCATGAGGGGAAAGCCAAAAGCATGCCAGGGCTGCCCTGTACCAGGGCAGGTCATACCCCCACAGGTTCCCTGAGGCTGTCATGGCAGCAAGGGGCAAGGTGAAGCGGGCAGAGCCACCTTAGCCGCAGGCAGGCACAGCCAGAGGTGTCCAGGGAGCCACGGGAGAATGCCACAGACATCCTGACCCTTTTAACAGCGAGTGCTCCAGAACACACACCAGATGCTTTCCCAGCAAAGAGAATATATTTCAGTGCCCCCTCACAGGGCCAGACATGCCGGGACACCGCCGCCAGCGAGGTCAGGGAGCAGCCCCTTCTATTGTCCGGGCAGGCAGACGGGGAGCAGAGCTGCCGGCTGGCCGGCCGGGGAGAAGTGCAGCCAGGGGAGAGCTGGCCGCATTTCTTGGCACACACACCACCAGTGAGACTGGGAAGGAGCTGGTAGCTATTTCCAAGAGCCTTTAGACTGTGAAGTTACTGGTGGCAAAACGATGTGTTTAGGAGGAAGTCGTTAAAAGGAAGAAAATAAATTTGAAGTCCTGTGGCTGCCAAGAGCCCTTAGTTTTTCTCCCAGGTGAGCTGGCTCAAGCTGGGGAGGGTTACCACAGGGAGAGCTTTTGAGTTGGCTCTTCAGGCATAGCCTCCACAACTCTGCCTTGCACTTACAGCCCTCCTTGAGCCAGGCCTGGACTTTTGGGTTTCCACACAGGTACAGATGCAAACCTAGGTACCTCCTGGACTGTAACTAAACCCAGACACCGCTCTAGTGCCAGGCTACCTCTTGCCGTTCACTGTCTGTCCCCAAGAACTCCCTGTCCCTCTGGGAAGTGGGATAGCCATGTTTCTATGAGCTGGAAGGCAGCACCCCAGCCCTTAAATTCCTTCAGGGAGTGGGGCTGGAGCTGAGGAATGCAAAACATCAGTGTTTCTGTTTTATTTAGCTATGGAAGCACATGCAGTATTAGAGCATCCAGAAACCAGATGTGTCTGGGATTTCACCCCACCGGATCAGCCCAAATCTCTGCACTGGAAAACCTCCAGCAGTGGGGAACTAGTGGTAGGTACTGCTGGCTCCTGGAAAAGCAAGGAGCTCCAGCAAGCAGAACTGACAAGAAAGCTCTGGTGCTTATTTACAAACATCTCCAGCTTACCAGTTTCTTTATGTCATCTTAGGTGGACAAATCTTTGAACTTACTTCATTTCATTTCAAGGGGTAATGGCTTTAAACTGAAAGTGCATAGAAAAGGAAGAAGTTCTTCCCCATGAGGGTAGTGAGACACTGGGACAGGTTGCCCAGGGAAGGTGTGGATGCCCCAGCCCTGGAAGTGTTCAAGGCCAAGTTGGATGGGGCTCTGAGCAATCTGATCCAGTGAAAGGTGTCCCTGTCCATGGCAGGGGGATTGGAACTAGATGATCTTTAAGGTCCCTTCCAACCCAAACCATTCCATCATTTCCTCCTTTCCCTCACCAGAAGGGAGAGGTCCTGTGTCCTCCTGGTAGAGCAGTGCACTGCCCTCGTTCCCCTGCCATTGTAATTTATACTCTTTAACTTTATTCCTTATGCAAAAAGATTAAATTTGCCTCTGGTATTTAGGGCAAGTCTGTAAGTGTGTACAATGCTCCTTCTTTTTATCAGTGTTAGTGTTAGCACATTATAAAACTACAGCAGCTGTGCCTGAAGCTGGTTAAAGCGGAAGGTACACTAGAGCCCAGAAACGCAGAATTAAACCCCACACTTGACATTTACCAAAGATCAAACTACTGGGAGTCACCCATGGGGAAAATGAAATACATTTTCTGACTATTGCAGCTCTGACACTACCTGAGTTTTCAGAGCATTGACAGTGTCAGTGCCAGAGCCTTAAGTTGTACAATTTGATGTCATTGAAGCTAATGTGTATCTGACAACGTGCCATCTTAAAAACTTAATACCTAACATGAAGAAAAAAGTCAGATCTAGCGAGTTCATGTCTTTTCAGTTCTTCCCCACTGCCACATTTCAGGGGAGCAATTCTGTCTACTCACTTCCTTCTTTCACAATAGCTACAAGCGAATTTAGTACATGAAAACAGAGCGACAGCTGAATAGCTTCTATTCCCCAGGAAGTGCCTGGGACAGAAGGGGTGCTAAGGAGTCACAAACAAGGTTGATTTTCTCACTGTCGAATCATACAAAGATTGTTCTGCTGTTTAATAGAAATTATTAAAACAAAGTTTGTAATCTGTATACTTAAGTCTTTTGAATTCAGTCCCTTACAATGAACTAGCCCCTTTTCTCGAAACTGAAAGCAAGGAAGAGCATCAGTACATTTCAATATATCATCTGCATGAGTTTTACTTCCCAGCTCTAGAGACTGTGACTAAAACGGATGGAGGATCAGGCTATACTGGTTTCCCGTTCTGAAGTTCCCCTCAAGCCCTGCAGACAGTGCTTTAGTGGCCTTTGCCCTTGAAAGCCTTCTCTGGTCACCCCAGCAATGGGTGTTTTCAGACTTCAGGCAAGCCAATGTGAGAAACGATTTCAAACTTTTCAAACCCATGAGATGAGAAACTGCAACTGGCAACTCATCTCCACTCCTTCCAGACCAGTGAGGTTTGCTGTGGTACTGCAAACAGCAAAGGGCAGAGGAAGCTGGAAGAAAAGCTCTTTTCCACCACCCCACTACCCCATAAAAGGTAAGACATCTGGCATTCTTCAGTAACTTTCTGCATGATCCCGTCACCTATAGCCATCTCCTTTGTGTGTACCCCATAGCACAGCTTGGGAATTGCAGCTCAGCTGCAGGGGCAAAAGACGTGAAAGCTGCATTACAAGAGCAGACACACAAGGAGCATCTCCAAGCTCCCTGGTCTAGGCGTATAATCCATCCCGACATCCCAATTCCTACCAAAGCCAGACCTGGATCAGCACACTTGAGGGATTATACTTGCCCCCCAATCCACACCTGTGCAACCCCCCCCAAAAAAAGGTTTTGGTTGCCCTAAACCTCATGGATTTATCCAGCTGGGTTAGCTGGTCCCTCCAGCTTTGCCACAGTTCTGTTTCCAACGCCACGTAAAAAGATACTGTGTATTACACATTTTGCTACATAATTCAAACTGGCAAACCTCCCTCTCAAGGGTCAGTCCCACTTAAACAGAAATACCCGTCCTCACCAGCACTATCTCCAAACAGTGACAACAGCGGGGCTAACGCCTTGCAGAGCTCAGATTGAGCTATCACACAGCACTTGCTGCTGATTCAGGCTCCTGACTAACACTAAGGTCAATGTATAAGCTGTCCCACTAGTTTTTCCCATGCATAGTCAAGTAGACATCTACCAAGTGACCCCAACTCCATAAGCTGTCCTCCAGTAACTGTAATTCTCTTCAAGACAGGTTAAGGTTACGAACAGCAAGCAGTCATCTGCATTACAAAAAGTAGGTCAGCCAGGTACCTGAAAAATGCTTGTCTTATGGCCAGGGAAGAGGAGGCCAAGTAATGCTCTTTGCTTCCTCTTTCAGTAAGGAGGAGTTTAAGCATTTTGTGTGCTGCAGTCAACACTTTAAGGTACAGGAAGTTTCTGCTATTTCCGCTGAACCACATGCCAGTAAATTGACTTCAGTTTTTTCCCCTCCCAGGAATCTGTTGCTGTGGGTCTGCCAGCAGTATCCAACATTTTAAGGTGCCACTTCTGAATTCAACATGAAATCAGGGTAGCACTTCATACCACGTCTGGGAATATTGTGGTTTCAGGAGAAACTCGCTCTCTCTTCACAAAGCAGTTTTCTGTGGCAAAGGTGTGAAAATGTGAATGTTTGGAATTTTCCAGCACAAGCAGGAGCCAAATTTTTTTCTTACAGTCCTGTACCAAATTCTGTCTCTCTCCTCTGAGAGCCTTTGCTGGAATGGGCACAGAAGCATGGCTCCTACCCCTCTGATTGATGCTACCTCTCTTCTTTTTTGAGCTGATCCCTTTGCATCTGCTGCCGCTTGAATCCATTCTGAAGGGAAGTTTTTTAGGATGCTAACGCTATTATTCTTGTTCCTCATAAACTTTTAGCACAACAGATGCAGACATTTGGGCTTTGTGGGGCCTCATTTCCTCCCCTCAAAGAGCCTTTCTGCATCACTGTTCACTAACCAGAACACAAAAGCACTGGGTGACACAAGGAGAGACACCAAGCACCCTGTTACTTAGCCCTCATCTTGCTCCTAAGCACAGCTTGTGTCTGTCTTAACTAGCAGTGTATTTCCTTCTTCCAGACATGTCTTCTTGCACTGTATTCCTATTTATGTCTCCACACCCATGCTCCTCCCTTACATTGCTACTAGGCAGTGGTTTTATACATCCTGCCTGCTCTGCCCGTGACAAGCTGTTGCCCGGTGGCAACCCTGTGCTTTGCAGCTCTCATGAAGGAAGCACAGAGAAAGCGCAGAGCGTTTGGAGTAACAGGACAGGGCTTCTCTAGGCCCATCTCTCAGTCTCCCTCTGGGGCATAACAACCCTTTAAGCGCTGGTTTATCCTCTGCTGTTTACCTGCTTGCATTCTTATTTCTATCCTATGATCTGAGTGATCTACAGTCTCATCAGCTTAGTCACCATATACACCATCCAGCAACTGGACTCCTTGAATTCTGGCAGGGAGTGTGTCTCTTGAGTTTCCTGTTCTCATACTCCTGGGATCTGGATGGAAATTGTAACAGCTGGACCTACATACATCTGTATGCACATAAATATCCACCAAGGATTTGTCATGTTCTCATGCTGTTGAGCCTTCAGGGAATTGCCAGAAGATGCTTCCAGCCTCACTTGAAGTAAATAGTCCCAGGAGAACAGGAAATAAAGTCTGGCAGCGTGATACATTAATGCATAAACTGATCTTCCCCTCAGTCCGTGGCAGTCTTTGCTTTGCTTGCAAGGGTTCACATGAGTTGCCCTGATCCAGTGTCACCAGCACCGAGAACATGCTGTTAGGCAATAAATCTACATGACCATCCCAGAAGGAACACCAAGCTATCACATTCACCTCCAGGTTCAACCCTCACAGCTCCAAAAGCCCCCACTACTACTGAAAGATTTAAAGCCAACAATGTTTTTTGTTTAAAGAGACTGGAGCCCTGTTGCTGGCTCTAGGCTAGCATTTATGATGTCCTTCTCGTTGCAGTTATTCGTGGCCTCCAATGAGTACACAGAGTAATCCCTTCTGTATCACCTTCTGTAGCAGGAAGAGCTGTGCATCTTCCAGGGCTGGTACATACTCACTGCACAGGCTGCTCTTCCGCTCCCAGCACTGACACGGCCTGGCAGAAGGAAGACAAACGCTTTGGACTTGGGCTGAGGCAGACAAACCCCACAAGACCTCTGCCCTTCTGGAGCTCGATTTCATACACCATGTTCCTGAGTCAGCTGAAGACAGCTTTGAATTCCTTGGGTAAAAGCACTGGACTCAGACTGCCTTAGGCTCTGCATATGAACGGATAGAGAAGAGACCCTGCCCTCCGGCCTAAGGCTTATTTATTGCCTGAAAGCAAGGATACATTGAAGATAGAGTGCTGTTCTTTGTCCTTGTCTCCAGACATAAGCTCCTTAACTGCTTTTCAGGGCAGCTCCCTCCCTAATCTGCTATTTTTAGATTAGCTATTTTTAAGAGATTGCTTTATGCCTACGTGCTTGGAGGTTTTTGATGCTCACATTTCTCAGTACGGAACGCTCAGTTTTATTTGCATTTACATTGCACCAGCTTATATTCTACTGACTGGATCATAGACTGAGTTTAACCTAAGCAGGCATGGAAAGAGAGATCTCTAATATTAAATAAATCCAAATTAATTAAAAAAAAGAAAAAGAAAGAAAAATCAAAACTGCTGTGACTCAGTCACTGTCTTACATTACTCTGGGAACAGGGAACAGAGCTGATGCCCTGGGGTGGAGACTTCTTTTCCATGGGTGATGCAATCTGCAAGTCCTGGACTCAGCACGTTTTAAACCAGAGTGCAGTAGTCAGAATTCAGCATGTACCTCAGGGCTACATTACACTGACAGACAGGCAGATACTCCTCTTGTACTTTCATCTCTAACTTCAAATGTTCAACTTTTCCCCCTAAAAAGCAGGGGAGGGGGAGAGCAGGGAGAACCTTTTATTTCCCCACAAAAAAACTTGCGAGTTTACTGATGGAAATCTACGAACTGCAGTTACCAGCTGGACCAGCATCACCAGCTCCCCGCGCCAGCCACCTCTCCTCAGCATCACACAAGCTACTTGTGCTGACTTTCTCTCCCGTCCCCACCACCAGTATCTCATTGCCGCCAGCTCAGATGGATGGCCCTACAAGACCCTGCAAGAGGCTCCCTGGCTCTGCAGAGCCTTGGGTCTGCATGGGAACCTCTTCTACACCTTGGCCAAGCTGGAGCAAAGGATTTGATGAAGTTTGGCTAACTGGATGTTAAGGGTCGAGGAGTGCTTGGCTCCCCAGCCCGGGAAATTTCTGCACCCGTGCTTTATACAAGGATGGAAACAAAAGTGTGCTCTGGATACCTCTGTGGTTTTAGTAAGGGATCACCTGATTGGGAATTAAGGAGTTTGTCACCCTTCGTTTGCCCCAGGAGGGCATTTCAAGTGCTCTGTAACACAGGCTTGCATGCTGTTTTGCTGACAGTTTCCATTAGCTGTCACTAAGACCCTGACTCCAAGACAGCAACAGACCCAATACTTGCTCATGTGTTACCACTTTTTTTTTTCTTGGAAGAAAAAAAATGTCAGAGCCATGAGTACAGCTTGAAACTTGAGAAGCCTGAGTTGGCTGTGCTCTCTGCTTCGATCAGGTCTTCAAAACCAAAGGAGGGCAGCTCCAGAACCTGGCAAGCCACAGCTCCCCTGTGTAAACAGAGGGTCTCTGTGTATGTGTGTGCCTGTGTGTTTAGAGGTATCAGAAGCAGCTGGGAAGTTGTTTCCCTCATAAACATCGTGCCTCATGATGCTTCCCCTCCACTCTTAAACTTCTCATTGGCATTTGCCTAGAAGTTCCTTGGCACTAATACAAGTTTCCATAGAAAAGGATCATGAACTGTAATTGCAAACTCGAGGAACTACTGAGAACTGAAAGGCAACTAAACCAGACATGAAGCAGCGCAAAAATGCAAAATATCCTTGGAATATCCCTGCTGGGAACTCCCTGTTAGCACTGAAAGATGGTGGGAAAAATACACCCTTTAGAAATCCTGCCCTAAGTAGAGCATCCAGATGTCTCTGAGCCACAGCCAAAACTGTGAGTGGATCAGAAGAGATGCTCTGTATCTACATAAATAGAAAATCCATCTAAAATCTTGTGAAAACTTATGATAATGGGATAAAACTTGAAAATCTGTGAGACTTGCCCTGCAGAAAAGTGGCGCACTGAAACCTCTGGCCATCAGAGCTCGAGTGGCATCAGCTGGCATAATTCATGAGCTCCAGCATAAAGAAGGCTTCGGAAATAAATGAAAGCTCTACTTACAACTCTTAATGCCCTTTAAAAAAGGGCTTCTGTGTAAAAGACCCCCACCTATATTAGTAGGAGCACATCACTGAAAGCAAAGTTTAACCCTAATGGCAGCAGAAAGATGATACTCCTTCCACAGGGAGATAACAGATGTCTCCTTGAGTTCCCAAGTAATTTTCAATCAAAACTGGCAAAGGGGAGGAAAAAAAAATAAACTTGTAGAATTTTTTAAATAAGTAGCAGGTGTAAAGCTTCTTAGTGGATGGGATCTCCCACTTCTTAGTGGGTGGGATCACTGGTGACAGTGATGCCTGCTCGAGAAGATACACAGCTACATTGGACCAAGAAGTGAGCAAGGGATGGTCTTCCTGTGAACTGATCCCAGTAGCTGCCCAAATTCACCCTTTCCACCTGGGATATGATCAGAGGGACAAAAATTCACCGTGCAGAGATTGCACCTCGCTCCTGTCACCAAGCACTAGCTCTCAGTAAGAAAAACATTACCTCATGCAGGACAAGTGTGAATACTAATTCATCAATTTGAGACTTTTTAGTGCTAATGGTACATTTAGGAGGCTCTGAACGCAGTGGATTGTGGTGGCTTTGTACATTAGTGCTACTAACAGTTACCCATCCGGTTCCCTAGTGTCACTACAAAGGTAGGATTCACCTGAATTTCCCCCTTGAAAATACAAGTTTGTGTTCTGTAAGCCTTTAAAACTACAGATAAGATTCCATCTTCCCCAAACCAAGGACTACCATATGACTGCTTCCCAGAAACACAGGCTGCTTCCATAGTGCTCCAATTCCTTCCTCAAAGGCCTGGCACACTTTAAACTGAACTACAATACCCCACACAAAAAAAAAAAAAAGCCAAAAAACCAACAGTAAAATGACATATTGTTTACACGGTCTCTTGCCCATTAAGCTTCTAAGTTGTACATGCTGTCTTATTTCAAATATGATTCAATTTTACTTCTCTGCCAAGAAATAACTGACAACTGATTCATTACATTGAATGCAGAAGAGACTAGTAATGATATCATGCACGAGCTATTTTTAAAAACGCATTTAAATACAAAATTTGGACGAAATTAAGCCTGGAATAGGCTCCAGATAATGTGTTGCATACCCCTGCAGATAATACCGAAGGTAACACTGCTTCTGAACGACTGGAGTCATTAGCCTTGACCAGCTATAAAAACACGTCAGCACGAACTTGAAGCAGGTACACATGCACAGGAACTTCCCAGACTCGGATAAGATATGGACAGGGAGCGTAAGGGTTGTACGATTGATTTTAATCACTGCTTGTGTCAGCGCAATGGGGAATAAACCTCTTCACCCCCATGCAGCATTAAAAGGCAGGCATTATCTTTACTGCAGCGCTGGGTGCATGGGGGACAGCGCCAACCTAACAGACACACTGTTTGTTGCCCCAGTCATGGCTTATATTACCCTGTTACATACATAGGTATTAAACTTCCCAGAATGGTCTTATTTATTACGTTTCCCGGAGCTATTTACTATATTTGCATAGTCATTATGCATGCGGCCTGGGTCTCTGAGGAACTTCCATGGGGGTCTTAGGGTCTCCACCCTGGGTCTTTCCACAGCGCATGCCTTCAGGAGAGATTGTCGTCCTATGTGTATTTGGTTGGAAGGGACCTCTGGAAGCCTCTGTTCCAAGCTCCTGCTCAGAAGAGGACAATTGCCAGTGCTAAATCAGGTCAGCTGCAGCTTTGTCTAGCTGATACTTGAACACCCTCCAGGGATGGAATTTTCCCCAGCACCTCTGGAGATCTGTCCCAGGGCTGCACACCTTCCCCATGGGTCGTTTTTTACCCAGCATCCAACCTGAACCTCCCAAGCCACTATTTGTGACCTTTGCTTCTTGTTACACCATCTGCCACCACCAAGGAGAGTTCAGCTGTGTCATCTTGTCAACTGCCTTTCAGTTGAGGGTTGAAGGCTACTATTACATTGTCCTTTTGCCTCCTGGTCAGGTCTGGACGTTATTGCTGGCACCAACAATGGGATATTCTGCACAAAGGAGGTCACCGACAACATCCTGCTGGGTGCTTGCAAGCATTTGGCACCTTTTGGCTGGAGTCGCCAGTATTTGCAAACAAGCCACGTAGCATCCACGCAAGTGAGTGTGTGCAGGCAGAGCCAACAACCACGTGCCTTGAGTCAGGGTGCCAAGGGCAAGATCCTCTGCCAGGAATTTCTTAGCAGCTCTCTATTCAGCGGCCCTGCACCTCCCCTGAAGGAAAGGGGTGGGAGATAGTATTTCTTTGAGCTAAGAGGTTCATCAAGCATCACCATGTAAACAACAAACACAAAACCTGTAATAAAGACAAGAAGACATATTCCCCAGGTCGGATGGGCTGCATTTTAGGGAGAAGTCAGACCCCGAGGGTGTGTAATTCCTGCCTCCCAGGAAGGAGTTGCCTCAGGCTTCCAACAAACCATTAGGCTGTGATGTGCAGGGAAGGAATTTTATAGGTTGTTTTTGTGAAGTGACCTAGGAAAGGATGTAAGGCTCCACTAGTAGAGTGTACAAGTCACTGTTTATCTATGGAGTGACCTAAACAAGGAGGTGATGCTCAGCTGCCAGATAATAGTTTGCTTCAGGGATTCAGTGATCTACAGTGATGCAGACAGAGCTGCTTGTCTGGCGAATCAATGTTTCACAAAATTCAGGTAGAGGATCTGATTCCCAACAACCCTGATGAAGCTGTTTATGAAAAGGAAGATACTTTTACAAGACTGCAGTTAAGCTGATGCACTGATTTTGAAATTATGTTTTTCTGTGCCCTTCCAACTGCAATAATCCCAACTGCACTTTGCCAGCTGTGAGGAAGATGGTGTAATGCTGAGGAATGGGCAAAGGATGGGAAGATTTGACCCTGCTCTACTGTGACCTCTGTCAGTCATTTCATGTCCTTGTGCCTCAGATTCCTGCTTGTGAAATACGAGTGAAGCGAACCCTCCTCTTTCCTATAGTGCCATTATTCCACTTGTTCGATGGCTAACTGCTCAAGAGAGGGGCAGTGCCAAACAGAACGCAGCCCATGAAAAGAATAGTAAGGCAATTATCGACATCCTGCATCCATTGGCACAGGTTTGCAAAAGTGATTTGGAGGTTATAAATAGCTGTGGCAAGAATTGCAGAGAGCCCTGGTTTTCAGAGATGAGGAGAAGTCTGCTTTTACATGAAGAATTTCCAGATGATCAGTAAGATATATTATCTTCCAAAAAATTAAAAGCCTGAAGTATTTTATTTTCAGTAATGGGAAAATAAATCAAACTGGCAGTTATTAATTTGAGACATATGATCAAAACAGATCTGGGAAGAACAAAAGAAAGAAACCTAGAGATGGTTATAGACTCGTTAAAGTGATAAGGAGCTATAATCAGGATGCTTCTGTACATCCAGCGCATTTTCCCAAAATGTACAATGTATGTGCAAAACATTGTCCCCCTGGAGCAGAGCTCTTACATGTGACACTGAGCCAAGGTGTTGAGCTCTGCTTCCGCATGCTGGGCACTGGCTTAGTCACACCACACGGTTCAGCCAGACTGGTGCTACTTCTACCATATCGCCCACCACACATCCTGAGCTGATCTCAGCTGTAAAACAGCTGCTTGGTTTGAGTAAGAAGGGCTTTTTCCTCTCTAACTCAGGTGTGTTCATGAAGAAGGAATTATGTTTGCCTTGGAAATCACTTCCTTATTTCTTGTGTGTTCACTGATTTCATCAAGGTTGCTAATTTAAGTGCTGTGGATCAGATGGGAGGACTCATTATATGACTGGTAATATGGTTACTAAAAGATCCATTACTGGTTGATTTCTACTTAAGAAACACTTTAAACTAGGTCAGAGCATTAATTAACCTTTGTATGAAATCTCCTCTCAGACCATCCTGCCTCCCATTGGCTAGTTAATTAAAATCAGCACCAATACTAGACTGCTACTTTGCTGCAAAAAATATTGCTAGCAATTATCCTTCGGGGAAATTAATTAATTGTGGGTTACTATGCCTTAATGCTCAGCTGCTCTCCTGTAGCTAGAAGCCAGAGTCCTCTCTGTCCTGCTTGGGTTTCCTGAAGGTAACGGGGTCGCAGGAACATGTCTTGGCTTCACCATCTTCTGTACATCAGCTTGACAAATCTTTGTTGAAGACAATCTCCTTAAAACAGAGGCTGGTTCCTTCCAGCTTTTTTGTTGGAAATTGGTTCCCTGAGCACCTTACAAGGACATAACTGACCTTGGAATAGTTTGAATTCATGCTTGCAATGAGCTGAGGCTTCGCGTTCTTGGAGCAGTAGGGGACATTAATCTATCTTTACTTGAAAAGCCAACAGCGTAGGCTCCTGGGTCTAAGTAAGCTGAGCAGACTGGCAGTCAGGGGAGGGCAACAAGCATGTCCGATCTGCAGCTTGTTACACCCTGAGGGAAAAATCTAAACAATTCAAAATAACCCTGTTCTAGAAATCCTTTCTTCTCCTCTGTTAAGGGGGGAGGGTAAAGGAGATGGATATTATGTCCAGTGGAACAAATCTCACCCTTAAGAGCAGCCCTTTCTTCCTGGGTAAAATGATGTTTCCCCCTGTGTTGTCCCTGGGAGAAGTCTGGCAAGATCACTGACTGCCTGAGGGTCTTTTTGCCTGTGAAGTGTAAAATGTCTGTGACCTCAAGAAACTGTAGCTGATATTATTGGTCAAGGAGACAGTCATGGCTTCCCTGTATACACAAAAGACAATATTTATAATTAGTGGCTTGAACAGCGCTGAGCTGGGTCTGGCAGATCCAATTCTTCTCCGAAAGTTGGCCAGCCAGACTGTCACTTCTGCCTTGCTCTGCAAGGATGGAGAGAGCATCAGCTGGCAGCTGTTTCCCAGGGACGGAGAGATGATGCTTTCTGAAGTCACCCACCGCAACAAGAAAATATCTTTATAAATATAGCTGTCTTTGTTTTGTATGGTGGGAACACAAAAAAAGCTGTTGCTTTTTAAGTCTGTGGACTGAACCCCTTCCACAGTTTTGAAAAGATCTAAGAAACAGAAGATCTTATCACAATTTTACATGTTAACAATCTGCAGCTGAACTGCAAAGATGTGTACGCAGACAAAAAAAGCAAACAAAGGGTGTGGGGTTTGTTGGTTTTGTCTTGTTTTTCTCCTCCCTGTGTAAACTTTGGCCTCTTCAGCCTCTGTCTTCATCTATTTCCCTTCCCACTGTGTATAGTTGACTTCCAGCCCAGGTAACTACCTATGCAAATAACCTCGAGCCAGATTGTTTGCTGGAGAAAGATCTCTGCTGTAGGTGAGGTATCTTTCAGTTTGGGAATTGCGCAGGCCACTGGGAGCTGTGTCAGAAAACAGTTAATTCCGGCAACGCAGACCCGTGACAAGGCTGGTATAAGACAGCACATGTTTTTGATGCTGGCTCTGGTCCATGGTAGAAGCAGAGGCGGTGTTGCCAGTGAGCACAACAGGAACAGGACTGAGGTTTTGATGAAAACTAAGCAAATTGTTTAATTCCCCATGAGATGTTGAGCATTCCTGAAAGGGGTCTTTCCAAGTTTGCACCAGCACTCTGGCTCAGGCAAAAGGAGCGTATATTGGTTAAAACTTACCCCAACTCATTTTTATTATCTGGCAGACAACATTTCAGACTGCTTCTTGATCACCTTCCAGAAACTCAAGCATTGTTTCTTATGAGGACTACCGGCCACCCACTGTGGGTTCCTCCACAGGTGTGCCCTAGATGCCTGTGGCTTACAAGTATTATCACACCACGTTAAGGCCCACCGGACCTTGCCAGCGTTGACTTAGCAACTTCTACACAGCAGTACTCAGGCAAGAACCTGCTTCCTGTTTTGGCATAGGTCTGCGCCACTCAACTGGCAAAAAAGCGCTGATGCCGTGCCAGTGAAATGTCACTTACTTCCTGACTGATCAATTTAAGAGGTGAAAAGGCTATTTCATGCTTTGGATGCATGAGGAAGAACTGAAGAGACCATCAAAGATAACTGCCAAGGTAGTAAACTTAGAAACACCGTGGCAAGCCGATAGGCGGAACTGGGGATTAAAAGGACAGATGGACTGGAAGTCCTCCCCTAGCTAGGCACCAGCGCAGTTTCTCTGCAGCTGAAGGAACTTGCTTGTGTTGCACCAGAAAACTCCTGGCACGTTCCCTGATGAATTGGGCATTTCATTTGCATTTCTTTGTCTACCGACCAAAAGCGTAACATGGAATCTGAGACAAGTCATTTCTTTTGCCAGAGATTTTTACCAAATTCTCTTTATATTACAAATTCACCATTAGCCATTGTTCACGATTTTGACAAGTAAGAGAGAAAATGCACGTGCATTTTGGATCGAGACAGTGGTCTTTTGATTTTTTTTAACTTGTCCAGGAAAACTGCTTCTCCTATTTGAAGAATGTTCTATCTTTCCTTATCAGTCAGCCTTCATACCTCATGCTACCTTTGCTATCCTTATCCAAGACACTGTGTTGTTATGTTAGATAACTTAGAAGCGCAAAACATGACGTGGCACTTTGTGCGGGAAAATAACACAGCTATGTCTACTCATTGCAATATGAGCATGATTAAAGACAAATACAGCTCATTCCAAACTCTTCACCTGTTTCCCACCTTTAAGATTTTATCTGTCTTTGCGCAAGACTTGATCACACCACAAGAAATGGAAGACACACACATCAGACACTTTAGAAGGAAAACACACAGTTATAAACCCCTCATTATCCTAGGAATTGTTCTCTTAACACAACAGCTGCAAGGCAGCGGGTGATGTAAACGATGATAATTACTTCCTCTTGCCTTTTGAATACAGGAAAAGCATATTTTACTGTTCATAAAGCAGTTCATGTTTACCTGCTTGCACACTGAGATATGAAGCACCCAAACATCAGAAAATGGAGTGAGGATCTAAAAAGGAATGTATTGTTTCTATTTTATAAATTGATTGTCAATAACATGGCTTATACTAGCATAAAATATAGACACAGCCACGTATTGCATCCTTCTTGTGTCCTGGAAAAGTCAAGGTCATTCAGCTCTACCTGCTTTTCCAGACGTAGCCCATCCTTGTGGTGTCCAAGCCACATTCTAAAATTAATTCCTCTATCTTTGCCAGAAGATATTACTCCTGATTTATTTCCCCTGTCTCCCCCAGAGCCTTTCCAGTCACTGCCTAAAAAGTGGGAGCTGGTGGAGCAGAGTCCATGTCTTCCTCATGTTCTCACTTCCTAAACACATTTGCTGTGGCACTGTGGACACAGAATGGAAAAACACTGCTTTTCTGACTTCATGAACCAGCTGGGAGTTTCCTTCTGCAAAGGGAAACCTGCACCAGCCAGCTTTGAGATCACACAACCACAGAGGGGCTGAGGTGGGAAGGGTCCTCTACAGGTCATCTAACTCAAGCAGGGCCACCTAGAGCTGGTTGCCCAGGATGGTGTCCAGCCATTGCCCAGGACAGATGGAGAATAAACATTGGAAAGAGCCCAAGGTGCCAAACAGTCTTGCACATTCCAGCTTGAGTACCTTAATTTTCACTCCCTTCCTTTCCACCTCTTCCCTGGTCAAGCTGCTCTCCTCTTGGGTGGGGTTGTCTCCCAGTGAGGTGTGTAGCACAGCACAGACACAATGGACACCCTGCAGGGACGAGAAGAAAGAACCGGGCAGCATGATGCAGAGGTGACAGAGCTGAAGGCTGTGCCTGCGGTATGTTTGACTTATCAACGTGAGGGGCTCAAGGGAGGGCTTTGTATTTTGCCACTGAGGTAAGTCACGCTCAGTTCCTGCCGAGCGAGCCTGACACGGTTAGGAGGCTTTGCCTGAAGCCAGTGATGAGAAGGTGCTGTAACCTTCTGCGTCCAACTGTTTTGCAAACCTTGGCATCAAAGGAATATTACTTGTCTGACACTTCTGCACCTTACTCTGGCATTACACATGTGATATCGGCTCTCTGCAGTATTGATCACACAATTTGAAACTGCTGATGGAAAAGCTGGGTCTTCACCCCTTAAACTGCTACCTCGGAAAAGGTTCAGAAGGTGCTTTGTGGGGCCAGGCCTTCTGCCAAGAGAGTTACTCGCCCTGGCAAAGAGGAGGGCTGCAGGACTCGCCGCAGCACTCCTCCACAGAAAACATGGGAAAGCAGACAAACGGCTCTCTATTTTCCCACCCTGTGTGTCACTGCTCTTCCCCCTTCCAGTGCAGTGTCAGCTTTCCTTCAGGTATGAAGGAGGGAGGGTGCCTGCAACCAGATCTCAGATGATGAGAGTATTAAAACCAAAACTAAAGCGTACTGAAGTCAACACCTGCTCCTTGATGGATCCAGATGCTGGATCAGGCCTTTAGCAAACAACTAATTACTTCTTGAGCTGGGGAGAGCTGCATGGAGCAGGGGGCTTGTACACACGCTTTCCAGTTAATAATTTATCCACATGAATAATCCTCTGTTGTGGAGCTCTATTGAACACAGGATTATAATACAATTAAGGGCTGGAGGATGAAGCCCTGCGATAAGACGCAGAGTAAACACAGTCCAACGTTACAGCTCTTAATTAATGTTTAGAAGTCAGGATGGCCATGAGTCACAAGGCCTCACTGCCTTCCAAGCTTATGAGTAAAACTGTTCTCAAACAAAGCTGCTCTCAAAGCAAAGCCGTGGTCCTATTTTTAAGTATAGCTACTGTCCAAAAAGTTATGGCTGAGGTTGTAACCTATCTGTGACTGGGCAAATAAAGGTTACAGCGTCACCCAGCGCATAAAGTTTTGGCTGGAGTTCAGTGTTTTTCTGTGGAAGTCACTCTCCCTGCTATTTTCTCAGCTAGTGCCAGCTTTGCTTTTTTGGTTTTTAACATGCTTCATTTCTTTTGCCCAGCTCCCTAAGAAAATCGAGGTTTGTGTGGCTAGGCTGCATGTTTACATTTTCCTGCTTCCCAGCGCGTTCTGAATCCATCTGTTGGTTTTGGACTGTACTGACAAAGCGGCAAGGGCCTTCTGAGTCTGTGCTGGGAGCCAAGGAGTTTTATTTGAGGAGCTAGTGACCATGAATGGCCCATGTCTGCCCTATCAGGTGCCATACAGGGCTTGGGCAGCTCCTTCACTAGCATGAGCAGCTGCTGCAAGTGAATTCGCTGGAGTCCTCACTGCCAGCCTGTTTCCTTACTGAAACAAAAAGCATTTTCTGCATATGTACAAAGTAAACAGAAATAAACAGGAAATGAGTGACTGAGAAGCCACAACATAGTAAGGTCAGTTCCACTTGCTTTGGATTTAAACTGTATCTTTGCCCATTGTGTACTTTTTCCAGGGAATTTCTGTCTCTCTTTTTTTTTTTTTTTTAGTGACTGCTGCTTTTCCCTTCCTGCTGTAATTGAATCATTTCCTTCTGGCCTTTAAAGAGTGCGAAAAAACAAACTTTTATCTCTGCTCTGGAGCTGGGGGTGATGATCCCTATGCATAAGTCACAAATTGTGTTTCAGAATATGTCGAATCCTGGTTCGTTTACTGTCTTTTTAATTACTTTGCTTGGATTCAGCCTGACCTTTGGCTTGGTGTGAGATCCTTTGCAGAAGATCCATGGGATACAGGAATTAGAAGGCTAAGGAAACTGCTGAGGCAAGGCAGTCCCCCTCTCTAGAATCAGCCTGCTCCGTTCAATGGGATTTTGCAGATGCCTTTTAGGACCCATTCCCTAGAAGACTCCCCATTTCAGTCAGCAGCTCAGGACCTGCACAGGTCTTGGCTGCATGCACACAATCCTGGCCACCAAAGAGAAACCCACTGAAAGATCACACTTGTTTCTGTTGTTTGATTCTCAGCATTCATTAACCTAAGAGACCTTATTGCGGCCTTTCAATACTTAAAGGGGGCTTATAAGAAATATGGAGAGAGACTTTTTACCAGTGAAGTGACAGGACAAGGGGTAATGGTTTTAAACTGAAAAGAGGGTAGGCTTAGATGGACATATAGAAGAAATCCTTTATGATGAAGTTGGGGAGGCACTGGCACAGCTTGCCAGAGAAGTTGTGGATGCCCCATCGCTGGAACTATTCCAGATCAGGTTGGATGGGCCTCTGAGCAACCTCATCTTGTTGAAGATGTCCCTGCCCCTGGCAGGACTGGATGATCTTCAAAGGTCCTTTCAACCCAAACCATGCTGTGATTCTACGATTCTATTTCCACTGAACAAAGGTGAATATTTAATCTCCCCAAAGTCTTTCAAGTATCATATGATCCCTTAATACAGTTCATTTTGTGAGCCCCCAGGATACTAGAACCCTGGCTGGTTTTAATAATGGTTCCGTTTTTAAGGGGTATAACTATTTGTGGAGTGATACTTTAAGGGGCAACAGCAGAAATAATTATAGTGGCATCTTGTTCTAGGCGGGAGCAGGGAAACACCATAGGGTTGCCATGAACGCTAAAGGGTGAACGCTGTGCTCTCACCTACGCTACGCATGTATTTGTGCTTTAAAAATACAGAAGTTCTGTTATACAAAGCGTAACTGGATATAACTCAGCACTAGCAGATTTTAAAGGCAAGTACTTTTCCAGCGTGGGAGTAGGTGAGTACTGTTTATGGAGCAGTACATCTCTCTCAACAGTCTCAGCCACAGGCAATCGTTAAGAAAACTGGTAGGAGCCTCAGAGTGCAAATCAGCAAGAATTTTTGCAGCCCAGAGAAAAGCAAGGTTCAACAAAACCATTCTGCCCAAATGATATTCTACAGTAACTCATGCAGCTTATGTCTTTAGGTGACTGGTGGCTGCGCTTCAAAACTCTCTCCATTTTCTGCCAGTAGCACCCAGTGGGAATGTGCTTGATATGTGTTTGTGGAGTGCTGGTCTGGCTTCAAGATAACCAAACTCAGCCTAAGACTGCAGCACAGCTCTTTCTTGCTAGAGCCTTCCCCACGGATCATTGTAATCATTATTTCACCTGGCCTCTCCAAAGGGTCAGGTCCCAAGAGGAAGAGATGCCAGACAGTTCCAAGGGTTATTTCCTCTGCATTTTTTTTCCAGCGACAGGCAGTTTCCCTAGCTTGTGAACAGCAGCGGAGCTTCATGGCTGTGATCTCGCTGGCAAACAGAGCCTTGCACAGTTAATCAGTCCTCCGTTGGTCTGTGGCCTGGCTGCAGCTTTATCTGTGCTGCCCTTGTGCACAGGCTTGGGATCAGGCCAGTACTCTGGCACACCTTGACCTCTTTTGGTCTCACGGCTGTGGAGATTTTCAGCGCTTTTCTGTGCGATTCACAGCAAAGGGCATTCACACCAACCAACAAGCTAGCTTTGAGCTCCTCACACCAGTTACAGCCTAGATCTTGCAGCCTGTGGTCCTGCTACCACTGGTCCTGGTACTTTTTCCTTTTTTTTTCTGAGAAAAACAGCCAATACTCCAACAGATTTTGTACTATTTTTAAGTTTATCTTTACATATCTGGGGAGAACCAGATAAACCAGTTTCTGCTCGCTGCTGTCACACAAGTGCTATGCATTGTTCAGCTGTACAGCGTGTCATTTTTATCACTGATTTTGCATTTTTGCAGTGGTTGCTCTTAATTTTTAAAGCTTTGACTAAAATCAGAACAGCAAACTTGTGAACAGCTTCATGTGGAGAACTGCCACTGAGCAGAACTGCCAGACTCGGCTGGAGCAACGACCTACTCACAAGGAAGTTGTCATCTTTGAAGTTACATACATCTGAATGTACCTACAGAAGTTTGGAGATGGGACTTCTTACTTCCTCCCACCAAGGAAAACTGGCACCAGAATTGCTCCAACAGCTTTCTTGGTTTGTATCTTGTTAGCCTTAAAAAAAAAAACCCACCTCATTTTTGGGCATTTTCAATGCTGTGGGCAGAACAGGCACCTTCTACTTACAGGAGCTATTGGCTGAGCATGACAGAGACAGCCAAGAATACAGAGTAGGTGTACAGTAAACAACATGTTCTCCTGCTTTCCTACAGAAGTCCTCTTTGAGGTCACTCACCAATTGCTGTTCTGGTTTTAAACCTCAAATGATAAATCTCTCTCCAAGATGCTTTTGCTACAACTCCATTGTCGCAGCAAGCACTTCCCTGGCAGCTAAAGAGGATTTAACTTCTAG
Organism: Buceros rhinoceros silvestris; assembly: GCF_000710305.1. Classification (NCBI taxonomy): domain Eukaryota; kingdom Metazoa; phylum Chordata; class Aves; order Bucerotiformes; family Bucerotidae; genus Buceros; species Buceros rhinoceros. The sequence continues at coordinate 3,390 of NW_010406291.1, read as the reverse complement.
CTGCTGACGTCCCCACTTTTGCCAAGACAGCTCTAACATTCATTCAACCTGGCTTTGCACTGTTTCAGCCTACTGACATGTTTTTAGCCTTAAAAATGAAAAATTAAAAAAACCAAACCCTATACAAACACCCCCACAGACACGCACACACTTTCTGACAGAGAGCAGGTATAGCTTAGTGAAAGGTTAGACATGGGCCAGGGAGAGCACAGAGGGCAGGCAGCAGTGCAAGAGCAGGTGTAGCAGAGCCTAAACGCTGCAGCCAGATGTCAGACTGGCTTAGGCCAGGGGCACCCTTCACGTCTCCTCAGGCTGAGCTTTGTGCACAAGAAATTCTGTCCCTGGGGTACAGCTGCTTTCCCAGGAACAACAGTGCAGAAAACCTGGGGTTACTGTACAAGAATTGAGACCTTTTTAGTAAGTATAAAAAGGAAGAAATACTGTCACAGACAAGAGTCTGTACTGTTAAAGAATTCCATGTCACTACCTGAAACCGAAACACGTTTCTCCATTGTTCTTGGTACGTGCAGCAGGTGGAGGAGAAACGGAAGTGACAGAGCATAGGAAAAGCTTTGTTCCCTATTGCAGTAGAGGTCTCCCTCTTACTTTCTCTACGTAAGTAAGTTCAGTGCAGGCCCGCTTCAAGAAATGTTGAGTCTGGAAGTGGAGAGCTCTGATGGACAATAACAAGCGGCATATTTCTGACCCACTGGTTGCTTTGGTGTTCACGTGGGCACAGGGAGCACCACTGACCTTCCCCCTGGTAAGCACTGGGCACTACCATTCTTCAACCCCACATTATCGCTACCACTGACCTGCAGAGTCCAAAGAAAGAACCTGAATCTCTACTATTGTTATCTGTCAGGGCGTAAAGTTCAGCATCACGTTTCATTTAAAGCACAAACATGACCTTTGAAACGGGATTTTGAACTGCACCAGAGTCAAACCCTCCTGATGCCTCAGGAAATCCCGTCTTTCCTTGTCTCAGGGTTCCTCCCTGTTATTGGGATGAAAAAAATTAAAATAATAAAGGAAGAAAAAACCCCTACATTACGTGTGTCATACTTCATTATCTGTGTCATATTTCACAACCTCTGTTGCTCTCCATTTGCTGACCACCCTTGTCTCTGACACAGCGAGACGGGAGCTGCTGGCAAAAGGGAGGTCCTGGGTGCGATTGCAGAGGCGACGAGATGGAGATTGGAACACAAGAAGATTTTGTGCTAGAACACAAGCAAATGGCTTGGAATTGGCAGCCAGACAGAGCCAGGAGTTCACAGAACACCATGTGTACATTTCTATATACAAAACCCAAACAAAAATGTTATGTATATGACCTACTAGTAAGTTAGGTATACACAAAAAACTTGCTGTGTAACTTGTTTTAGTTATACTAAAATACTGAAAATGTTTCCTATTTGTAACTGACTCCGGGCAGTTTAAATGTGGTGCTTTGATGTGTGGTACTTAAGTTCCTTATCTGTTTCACAATAAAACATATATTTGTTTCATTTTAGAAACTAAAAACCAGCTTAGATCAAGAGCAAATCACGCTCAGGCCCCCTCAAGACTAGATCATAATGTGTCTTATTTCTAGTCCAAATCTCATTTCTGCAATATTGTATTAGTAAGTGGTTTTTTAGCACGTGGGGTTTTTTTTTACAAACTCTCTATGGTAACATTGTCTACCACTAGTGCCAGATTACTCATGAAAATTAACGGTGTTTGAAAATGACAGAAATTTCTACAGAAGAAAGCAAAATATCTGTAACTATTCCTTTTCATGTTATTAATTTGATAACTGTTAACAGTAGGCATTGCGCAACAGGCCTTTTCCTAATAATCCTTTCTCATCGTTCTCCATGAGACCGAGAGGCGTTTCCTACGCTAATAGCAGTTCTACTTTGATACCTTCCAGTCCCTCAGCACCACTTTTCTTCAGTGCCAGTAAATCGTCCAGATTTCACGTTAGATAATGCTGCAGCAATACTCTCAGAGCCAGGAAAAGGTCAGAAGCATGTTTTCAAGAGTGATTCTACAAAAAGATAAAACATAGCTGAAGAGATACTGCATGCCTAATGCTGTACATTTATATGTATAATTTTACCAGCTATTTCTACTCACAATTACCTGTAAAAGCCAGAAAAATCAAGTGTGGTAAAATAAGGAGCACAATTCATCTACATACACGCAGCTCTCACCAGCTGCAAGCACTGGTGTCAGAATAACCACTTCACTAGCACCGATAATGTAGACTCTGAAGGAGGAAGAAGCGCATCTATAATGTGATGTTCACGGTCTGTATAACTACTTACAGGATGAATGAAGCCTGATTTACAGATTGAAGCTACAGTTCTGGCAGCTGAAGAAAATACAACATTGGCTACAGAAATGGACATAAAACCCTGAAGGCATCTCCTAGTGCCTTTTTAGTATAGGTTTGCTATATATTTTCTATACATTAGCCTCAACCACTCCTTCCTGCATTTGGGCAAGTATTTTTGCCATTACTCACAAAAAACAGGCTGCATAAATCCCACTAGGCTTCCGTTCTCAGCTAGTACAGCCTCGAGGGTCGATATTCCACCTAGGGCGCGCACCACCTCAACCCCGCTTCACACCCCACATCACGGCTGGGAGCAAGGTACTGCTTTAAGGCAGCTTCTTAAGAAGAGTTCTATAAACTCATCTACATGCTCTAATTTCTGTCCAGCATTATGTTATCTTAAAGAGTAGCTGAGACTTGCCTGCTGAGTCATGGCAAAATATGACCTTATCTGACCAAACATACTGAAGCAACTACGTAAGAAGGAAGAAAAAAAAGGACACCGGCAAGCTTAATTAAATGTAGACTTTTTTTCAGGTTAAGCCAAGACACAGCAATACTTCCCAGCTCACCCTTTGCCTGCTTGCTCTACCCTGGGCACAAGCTTAATCACTGTTCTTCATTTACAAGTTTTGTTTTACTCAGCGAGACCAAGAAGCAGTGTATCACAATTTGTATTTCAGAGGAGGGCTTAAGAACGAGGCGAGACGGGGATCTCACATGTTGAGGCAGAGCAGAGCAGAGCACAGCACAGAGGACTTGCCTCAACCCAAAGAGCACACTCCTCCTGATGCAATCAGGGGAGCAGTAATTGTTTGGAGAAAAGAACCATACAGCGAAATTAAATTTCCTCCCAGCATCATGTCTGATTTTGACAAGAGCAAGATACCTTTACAGAGAAAATTAGCCCCTGAAAGTTCCCATGGCAAATTGTGCCGTTCAGAATCCCCCGTTTCTCTTAGCGCCCCAGCCCCAATTTTTTCCAGATCCACAGATACACGTACAGGATTTTAGGACACGCGAAGGTTTGTTTGACAGATGTCAGCCTTCAGCTGACACCAGCC
>NW_010406290.1:359-12086 GCF_000710305.1 Buceros rhinoceros silvestris | reverse complement strand
ATGCATATATATATATATATATAAATATTTATTTTCAAACCATGGAATAAATGCCAGTCAATGAATCCTAACACTGGGAATAGGTTTGCACCTAGAAATTGTTAATGCTGTTTCATGAAAACATGAAAACCTGAAGCAGAAAGTTCAAAGTGATGTCAGAACTGCTGCTGTACTTAGATGATCGGTGAAATCAGATTAAGAGTGGGCAATTAAAGAATCCTAGTGGTATCCTAGTTTAAAGGACTGCAAACAAGTAACAAAATTGTAAGCAGGCAGTCTTTCATGGAGCAGTACAACTCAGAAAGGTGGTAACAAAGGAGCAGTAAACCAGATCATTGCTCTGTGTTGGGTGAGTCTAGGCAGGTTATGAACTTACTCAGTAGCTGTTGTCAGACCAAAAAAAAGCATATTCCTTTCTGGCTTCGAGAGAATTAAAAAACTTTTGGCACAATTATTTCTAGCATATATACAAAACACAGAAACTTATCTGGAGAGGTGGAGATGGAAAAAGTAAAAACACAGGAGGCACTGTGAGAGCTTCAAATGCTACAGAGTATGTAGTCATTGTAACACACGGATTCCCCCTGGGAAAACTGCAGTTTCGTAAGTATATTCCATATGCTCAAAGCAGGTTTACACAGAACATCACTGAAACACCTGATAATTTATTTTTCTCAGTCCTTCCTATCAAGATAAAGTGCAGCAGAAGAGGAAAGTAAAACAAACCAGAAAAATGATGACTGGATGCAGGAAGACATCTGAAGAAAAAGATGACAGTCAAGACTCCTAAGTAGTGTCCCTCACTTGGTGTCCTAAACCAATTCTGTGTCAAATGGCGTCATGGTCATTCCCAGTTTCCAATCCCCTGGCCAATTCAGAATACAATTACATAATGACATGGGGTTTTGTGAAGATTTGAGGTAATGTTTTGGTCAACTGTGCAAATTTTACTGGGAACTTGGCCAGAATTGCAAGTGTGCTCTCCTACTCAGAATGTCTTTGGGCACTGGCGATATGCAAAGTTAGTCTATGATGTCTTCAAACCGCTAACACGCTGGCATCCTCTCTGCAACTCCTAGTCATGCAATTAAAGAGAGGATAATCCTCAGATAGTACAACATACATGTGACCTGTCTATAAGAAGACAGAGTTGACATGACACTGTGGAGTTCACAGTCATGCCAAGCTGGGTCAGGAAACAGGACAGCTTGATATGGACCCTTTTGCTGTGGCCTCAGGGTTCTGGGACGATTTTTAGTTTGAATGTGCCATTGCACTGCTGCAGCCATCTGAGGTCTCTGAACTCGTGTATTCCTTTACCTCACCTTCAGGACACAAGGGAATGAGACAGGTTAGGTCCCCCCCAACCTAACTCCTTTCTACAGCTCCCTTCATTTCAGCAGGCAGCAGGATTACCTGCCTCAGCATCCTGAGAGTTTATGAATAAGCATTACTGTTTCTCTTCCTTGGATTGTCAGAAAACTGGCTCCAGCAAACAAGCAGGGATGGAAATACTTCCCTTCTCACTTCCACTTTACTAAGCTACAAAGTAGGAAAACAGCACCAGGAAGCCAAGAACATTGAGTTGTTTTACTTTCATGTTTTAATCCAGCTAAAAACTGAAATGCTAAGGGTCTATTTGAACACATGAAACAGGAGCAGAGACCACAACAAGCCTCACAGAGGCTTTGAACTAGTAACTCCTACTCTTCATACAAGACAAATGAGTTTCACAGAGGCAGAAGTGCCACAATGGAAGTTATACTTACTGTGTTTCTGTGATGAGGTGGAAAACTGTAGCCTCGAAACAGCAGTAGTCAGCCACTTGCAGAAGAAGAAAGAAATTCCCGAGAGGGCTACAAGTGCCCGGCAGTTTCTGGACGCTCCGAGGGTGCCGGGATCACACTGCACAGGGGCGACTCTGCCACTGGCAAAGCACCACCGGCAGCAGCAGAAACTCAGTAGTGGGAAAGGCGGGAGAGAGCTGTGGCTGAGGCAGCCCCACCTCTTCCCGCAGCAGGCACTGAGTGTCAGCCCAGCCCGGATGGGGTCTCACCCGGAGAGACTGCATTTGTATGGGTGGGTGGGTGTGTTTGGTGAGGGAAGGGGGGCGGCAGAGGGCTGTCAGAGAGAAGACGCAGTGGATAGCAAATCTGTCTCCAAATCAGTAACGTGAATGCTCTTCCCATTTTACAAACCCCGGGTTCCATCCACAATCCTGTCTGCCCACCACAACATGCACCCATCAAAGCCAACATTTCAAACTAATGGAAAACAGACACACAGCCCAGAATTTATAGGCACAACGTGCATCCACTATTCCAGTTCCCTTTTTGTAGAAACTCCCCGACGTGAGATCAATTTTACACTATATTTTTAAAATTTCCCATAATTTGGTTGCCAGGGAGGTTTTCAATGCCATTTTATTTGTACTTGACAACATCCCCTCCAGAAGCTGATGCCAGCACCCTGAGTTCACATCCCGTATCTTCCAACCAGCCACAGCCCAGCTATGCCAGTGGTTACAGACTTCTGCTCTGCTGTTTCATCTCTGGCCAATGAATTTCTGTGCTAAGTAACTAGGCTCATGTTTAAAAGAACTTCATTTCCTCTGGGAGGGAGAAGTTTATGAATGAGCTTACTTAGATTTCTAATTATTTCTTCTGTACATGTTATTATGATACCCCAGTTATGATGCCTCATCAGAAACTGATGTGTAAGACCAAAAATAAGGAGAGAGATATTCTTGTTCCAGCTGATGTGGATTTTCTACGTGTCTGTATGTTCTGGGTTAACAAAGCCAGACCCAGTATGCTACATAAAATCACTTCTATATTCTGCTGGTTAAATGAGGTTAAAAACACTGTATTAATTGACAAGGGTGTCAGGGTTTCCGAAGCATTAAAATCTGTAAAAGGTCTTGAGAACCTTGGATGGAAGATGATCTATTGGAGCAAAGTTTGCTCCTAAGTGCAAGCTTTCTTCCATAAATTTGCAATTCTGTTTCTCCCTCACTCCTCACAGCTCCATGCTCTGTGAGCTGGATTTCTGTACCCTGTTCTAAGCATCTGTTGTGCCTAACTCAGGACAGGTTGTCCAACATTGAATCCCACAAGGATGGGGATTATTACAGCTATCTTGTCATACATAATTAAAGCTGGTATTTCTCAACATGTACATTCTAATCACCTCCTAGATTATCAAGGAAACTGGATTGGGTCGTATTCTGAAATGCAGATTATTTTTGAGAGAACGTCTCATACATTGCATACATGCTTTTTAAACACTCCAAGGAGACTTTTGCTTCCAAGGAAGGTCATCAGCTTTCACCTTCAAAGGCACTAGAGTGTATTCAAAGTCTGTCAAAGTAAAATTATCAACAGCCAACATCACTAAACTCAAACAATTTTTTCAAATACACTGAAATGCCGTGCTTCTTTCTAACCTGCTAGGGTTCAGAGTCATTATAAAGCTGTATTAGCTGCCTCTCTCGATGTCACAAATTCCTACAGCCGGGGATATGCAACAAAATCAGTTATGAAAAATGGCAATGCTTTTGATCATGCCTCAGAAGTGCTTCAGGATTCCTGTACCACTTCTGCACTAAAGGACTGAATCCGGGAACACTGAGTAAGTCCCCCACTTCACTGGAGTCTCAGCACGGCTCATCACTGTGCGAGGGAAGAGGAGTTCATAAACTGAGGACTACCGCATAAAGGATGTCCCAACCCCTTTCCTATTGCACAGAATGGAAGGAAGTTGTTTTACTTTCACCTTACCTACTGAGGGCTGGAAATGGCTCTCATCAAGAGAAGAAGTCTGGGGGTTCCTGCAGCCCAGTGCCAACGGTACCACAGTGGTACTTAAAAACAAGTGCTCCAAACGTCATTGGTCTGGCAACTGCCTCACAGGAACTATGTCTTTGTAAAGGCTGTCCAAAGGTTTACAGCAAATGTCAGGTATCCGAGGCACTGGCACAACTTGGGCTCCCCCACAGCTTCACTCACTCTCTTTAAAGAAAAGACATGCAATTTCAAAAGGCTGCTGATCAAAGTATAGTTAAAAAGCTGCCTCTGGCACGCAGTAAAATTCACGTCACTCTGCAATGCTGGGTCCATGTAGAAATCAAACCCCGATGAACCTATGCACAAAACCAACAGTTCCCTTCGGGGTTGTGTATTCAGTTCAATATTGGTAACTCTTCTGCATGAGATGTTGCCTGAAGGAACACTCTGCTCTACAGCAGGAGACGGTTGATGTGACTGCATTGCAGCTGCTTCTTTCTTGAATTTGAGCATCTCCCAACAGCTCAGAACTGTAATTTAAACTTTATTTTTCTGTGCAGTACAGTACCACATATAAAAAATAATGAACCCAGAATCGTGATGCCTGAAGCACTTAAGCTTGTAAAACTGGTAACAGTCCCAGAGAACCTCCTCTCATCATGGCCGATGAGAACATCAGGCACGTATGTAGTAAATTTGGGTCTGTTAGGGGTTCACAACATGCTTTGGTGGAGCAAAACATGACAGGAACAGCCTGTTCTTTCAAGTGGAAACGTAAATTTCTGTCATGAAAGCAATCTATACAGTAGTTAAAAGCAAATACAAACCTGCTCTGAAATGATAACACTCAGAATAACTAGCTATCTTCTGGAAGCCTTTCCAGCTACGCAATGTAAACACCATTTGAAAATCTCGTTTCAAAAAAATAAGCCATGTTTGAAACTACACAGCTATATAGAAGAAAACATCTGAAGACTGGAATACAGTTAGCTTATCTCTGAACTCTTTGTATCATTGAAAGGAGCTAAGGCTATATTAGAAGTAATTACTCTTTGAAATTCTAAAGCAGCATTCATAACCAAGGAGATGAAAGTGTTAGGAAGGCTGTGCAAGGAACATACCTTTATGAAAGCTCCGTTGTATCATTAATCAAAATACCTTTTAGTAAGTTTTCGAGTTAAGGAAAGCATTTCCTCTTTTTGTTTGCTTTCTGCACTATCAAATTTATTAGTGTAATTAATTTCATGGTGAAACAGACAGAATTGCAAAGGCATTATAAGGCATGCGGGAAGTATTATAATAACAACAAGGTAAAGTCAAGGAAAGTCAGTCTGTGACCACCTTCATAAAATCCAGGGTACTTGAAAGCTGCATCAAAGATTGGGTTCTAGGTGAAAGCCCTTTAAACCAGAGACCCTGCCCACATACTTGGGCAAGCAGATTTTGTTTTAGATGGTGACTAAATATAAATGGGATTTAGTGAAAAATTGTCTTGTGTTTCCATTCTACAGGGGTTCAGGAAGAATTCCAAAGATGCAGCATACACCACGTGTAAACCCACAGACTCCAGCACAGCCGTTTCACACAGTTAGGTTTTACAAGATGCGATTAAAGACAGAAGTGGCTATTTTCCATGCTTTTGAGTTTTTTAATTGATAGCTAAAGTTTAGCAAAATAAAATGTTTCCCTCAAAATTCTTCCAACATCAACAATTTTTCTATAGCATGAGTTTTGAACTGTTGTACTTCAGCTTATTCTTATTATTGCAGTTGAGGCACCTCCATCTAGTGGCACTTCATTGTACTGAGGAATGCGTCGTTGGCATTGGTTATGTCTCTCTAATTTTTTTTTTTTAATAACATTGTAAAAGTAATACATCAGTTTTTTAGAACATCTGGTCCTTGCATATGTCGATGTAGTTGTTGCTTTCAACTACAAAGCCCTACAAAGCATAGCCAGCTTCCCAACACTGCAATGAACTGTTGTGTGCATGTTCAGAAAAGCAGGAAAAGAAAATGGTCTTGCACCTTTTTCATTTTCAACTCTACTTTAAAATAAAGCTACGTTGCTAAAATATTTCAGCTTATTATTTAAATACTTCCATCGAAGCTAGTTCTTCTCTACACTGAGAAAAACAGCACATGAAGTACAAATTTCAAAAGCCTGCTGCCAGAAGCTTTAAAATTGTTGTGGAAAAAGATTTTACAGCTTCTTCTCATTAGAGCTGATGACAGCACACTACCTGGTGATTTATATCATGAGAGAAAAGAAACAGAGTGGTAAAACCATGATTTGATGTAGCAGTACCCTTGCAATTGTTAAGCAATCATACACCAGTATGTGAAGTACACGATGAGAACAGAACAAGCAGGAACCGAGGCGTTACTTAGCACAAAACTCAAACTATGCATTGACTACATATGCATCAGCTGGGAGAGCTTCAAAATGCTATCAGCCTTTTTTATGACTGAATTATAGATACCTCTGTGACTACACGTCTGCACGCTCCTACATAAACAGTAATCACTGCAGATAAAGAAATGAGTCACCCTCTGCATCACTGATTAGCAGCATCTGAAGTGAAGGAATAAAGGGTGATGTTCTACGATCAGGCTTAGACAGCGAGGTGTTCACAGCCCTTAAGTTACTTCAGTTCAAGTACAACACACCCAATGATGATTAAACAGCCAACGCAAATCAAAAGAAAAGGATGATTGAATCAGTGCTGCCCTGGCAAAACAGAGTCTCTTCGGGTGACCAGATACATTTTTGAAGCAAAGCATTTAGAAAACAAACCATCTAAATACCCTCAAACCATAGAGTTTTAAAAGATTCAGTTTCAGAATTTTTTAGCAGCATGTATGTGTGATCCTGTACTCACTAGTATAAAAGGTTCCAGAACACGCACAATGGCACATTTTGAATGAAATGCTACTTAATTCCCTGGTGCTGTGAGCTCGTTGGCATGAGCTTGCTCAGTGATGAAGTAAATCTAGTGTTATGCCTATGGATTTAACACCTTCAACTCATACATACTCACACACAGGAGACCAGGTTTTCTTTGCTTCTCTTTTTCCAAGCAGAGTTGTGGATTGATGACACGAGTTTAATTAACATTAGTTCGTAGCTCTGCTGGCATCTCTGGAGCAGTCTACACAGTAACCTGTTGTTGGATTTGACCTCCTGCTGTGTGTTAAGAACTTCAGCACACTGATCATACGGCTCTGCTAACCTGACAATCTACACTACTAACTTTGAACAGTATGCACCACAAAAGTGGAATAAAGCAGGAAAACACAGGGTAATTTGGTATATACTTGTACTGATATCTAAAGAGAGCTCAAGGCCTATGACTTGATTCTTGAAGATCTTTGATGATAATCTTTCCGCCATCTGCAACTTCCCCAAACTTCCTTTGTCTCACTTAAAAGTTCTTCTGCGCATCTCCTTTTTTCTATTATTTTCTATACAAAGCCAACATTTTGAGCTTTACTGAGGTCACATCAGCACAATCTAGCTTTCGCATATGTAAGGACTTCTGAAGCCTGCCTACTACTCAGATTGGACCGACAAGGCTTTCCCATATTATGAACCCTAAATCTGGACAAAATGTTCTGCTATATGTACTATGAATTGGCATGGTAACACAGAACAGAAAGGTCCTCCTGAATGACGGGGCCTAGTTCCCTGCCACTACAGAAAGCTCTCTTGTACACCCGCCTCATAAATTTGTCAAGCACCATATTAAAAACGGGTATATTTTTGCTCCCTCTAATTCCATGGAAAAGCTGTTTCAGAATTTGATTGCTATAATGACTAGAAACGTTATTCTTATTTCCTGATATATCTATTAATGAATAGTACATAAGTGTTTGTTCTTGTGTCAACATTGCCCTGCAAATCAAAAGGTTTTCATCCTTCATGTTTATTTTCCTGATATATTTATAGACAGCACTCAGATCTCCTGCGGTTTTGTTTTATTGATGTAAACAAGCTGAGCCAGCCTAAAATCTGTTTGTATTAAAAGATCTCAAGCTCTCTGGTGATGTGCCTAACCTCCCTCTGCCCCTTCTTCAGTTCATCCTTAGCTTGGGTCTGGAACAATTAATCAGAAGTCTTCACAGTACCCCAGATGACATTTCACCAGGGCCTTAAACAATGACACTCATACCACCTACGTTAAATGAAAATGCATCTCCTGAGATACTCTCTGTACTTATGAGGATTCCTATGGATATATCATTACCTGATTTCACCAGTATGTTCTTACTAATTTTATCAGGGCTACTACAAAAAATATCAAATAAGACCATACAGAAACCAACCCTTTAACCCTGACATCTTCCTTGCCAATCTTATTCGTGTCTATCTCACTTCCCAATTTCTCTCCTACCCCATATTCTCATCCCTTCCCCGGTGACACTATATCAAATGTTTTATCCACAGGGTATTAATATCGCGAATTTGAGTATTTCCAAAACTTTGTGATTGAGACCAAGCTTCAGGGTTTGTGGTTGGGCAGGTCACTTTTCTTCTTTTCAAAGATAAACAATTACAGTCCAGGTTCAGCCAACCTAACTGCAAAGACTTAAACAAAGAGACGCAGGAATCTGGAAAGAGCCATTCATGATGTGCCTTGTCCTCTTGGAGACACATCTTGCCACCAGGTATAGAGAGACTCTCAGCCAACAAGACTCTCAGCTAGGACCCTTCAGTTAAATGTCTCAAGTGCAAGGCGAGACCCACATTTTCTATTTTCCAGTCATCTTATAACATTCTTCACAGATCTGTTCAAAACACTTGCTGCTAGATCACAGAATCACAGAATCATCTAGATTGGAAGAGACCTTTAAGATCACCAACTGTTAACCCAGAACTGCCAGGTCACCAAAAAGTCACATCCCTGAGCACCACATCTACATGTCCTTAAATACCTCCAGGGATGGTGACTCCACCTCTGCCCTGGGCAGCCTGTCCCAGTGCTTCACAACTCTTTTGGAGAAGAAATTTTTCCTAATATCCAACCTGAACCTCCTCTGGCACAACTTGAAGCTATTTCCTCTTGTCCTATCACTTGTTGCTTGGAAGAACAGACCAACTCCCACCTCACTACAACCTCTTTTCAGGGATTTGTAGAGAGCAAGGAGTCCCCTGAGTCTCCTTTTCTCCAGGTTAAACCCAGGTTAATCCCAGTTCCCTCAGCCGTTCCTCACAAGACTTGTGCTCTTAGACTCTTCACCAGCTTTGTTGCCCTTCTCTGCACATGTTCAAGCACTTCAATGTCCTTGAAGTGAGGGGCCCAAAACTGGACACAGTACTCAAGGTGTGGCCTCACCAGTGCCAAGTACAGGGGAACAATCACTTCCCTCCTCCTGCTGGCCACACTATTTCTGATCCAAGCCAGGATGCTGTTGACTTTCTTGGCCACCTGGGCACACTGATGGCTCATGCTCAGCTGGCGGTCAACCAGCGTTTCCAGGTCCTTTTCCAAGGGGCAACTTTCCAGCCACTCTTCCCAAGCCTGTAGCATTGCAGGAGGTTGTTGTGACCCAAGTGCAGGACCCAGCACTTGGCCTTGTTGAACCTCATACTATTGGCCTCGTCCCATCGATCCAGCTTGTCCAGATCCCTCTGTAGAGCCTCCTGACCTTCAAGTAGATTGACACACCCACCCATCAAACTGACTGAGGGTGCACTCGATCCCCTCATCCAGATCTTTGATAAAGATGTTAAAGAGAACAGGCCCCAGTATCGAGCCCTGGGGAACACCACTGGTGACCGGCCGCCAGTTGGATTGAACTCCCTTCTCCACCACTCTTTGGGCCTGGCCATCCAGCCAGTTTTCTATCCAGGGACGAGTACACTCATCCAAGTCATGAGCAGCCAAGCAGATTTTACGTATCATGTGTTTCAGAACTGCAGATGTAATCTCCATCATCTGAAAGCATGACACGGAGTTTTGCATTTTTTGCTGTTTTAATAATTTCTGTTCTGCCATTCACATGTTGCTCTTCTTCACATGGTGAAACTCTGGCACTGAGGAAAGGCATGCTTTGCATATGGGGCATTTAACTTAGGTTCCCTAGATGACAGTCGCATCTTCTCCTGTTCTCCCATTTTTATCACCAAAAAATCTGAAGATCTTGTAGCAGCACTATGATACAAGCACATCCAGCTGATAGAAATTAGAAGCATTTTTAGCTGAAACAGTTTACTCAGCTGATCAGTAAAAATAACACAGCACAGCATATAAAGCTGGTCAGGAACAGCTAACAGTGAAAAACTTTTGAATGTACTTTTTCTGTACATGTAGGTGGAAAGAAAAAGTTCATAAATGGAACTAAGGCCTTCTAAAAATACTAAAAAATTCCATGGAATATAACAGTTCAAGACAAAAACAAACTCATTTTGTACTGTAGTATCTTGTAAAATGGTACACAGTTGAAGTATGTTATTATTTTACTCTTTCATCAAGATCATCAAAAGCTATCAGGAGTAATCATTCTGAATGACAGCCGTGCTTCTTTTGAGTAATCCAGCTGCAAAACACACAGCTCGCTTTTTAAGTCAGAGAGAGAGGTGTGGGTCAGCCGAAAAGCGCAGGGTCGGGAATTTGGATTTTTTTATTAATTCTTCCCTGATTTCTTTTAATCGTCTCAGTGCACAAAGCAGAATACCTGAATAGGCAAAGATGGGAGAAAGAGGCCAGTGTATAGACAAAATGTCCCTCTTCGAGCTTAGAGTCAATACTCACAAGGCATCAGCGTTACTCAACAGGCAATAGTGAGTCTCAGGGAGGTGGTCCTTGTCCAGGCCTTGTACCAGCCTCCACGGCAGAAGATCCTGAGAGGTGTCCCTACTTAGGGGAGGTACTGGATGCAGTCTGCTGTGAACCAGGAGAGCTCAAAGGGTCTCATTTGGGATCGCTATTTGTAGGGTCTGAGATAGTTTCCTTTTGCCAGGTATTTTTCTGCTTTGGCCTAACTCAAGTGATGTAACGTTTTGGTTTGCATGTGCCCAGAACTTGCTGGATCTTGGGGTCCTAGCATCCCCCTTTTCAGCCACGACCAAATACAAGTGTAGCAGGTCACAAGAAGGTTTTGGATGATTGCGAGAGGAGTGTGCGGAGCGAGTGGCTCAGTGCTCTGGCGCAGGAGGTAACTGTCGTTATTGTCCGCAGAGAATAGGGGAGGCAGGAGACAGAACCGTAAGGAGGGGCCTTAATGCTCTGGTACGCTGCCTTTCACACCGCGCTTGGCTTTTCCAGTGTAATGTTGCATGACCCAGCGAGGGGAGACAGACCTTGTTATCGAGCAATCCACAAGTGTGGGGGGGGATCATACCACCACACATCTATATGGCACGCCACCATTTTATAAATGGTTTTTATTATTAAAAAAAATTATCATTATAAAAATCATTAGTTGAACTTATTTTTTGGTGTTAAATTACCATAAATAGTAATGATTCTCCTCAAGTAGCTAACAGTTGCAATTGAGAATTGTGTAAAGACTGGAAGAGGGCATAGAGGAATATTTAGTTTTTCATGAGGATTTGTGCTTTAAAAAAAACAAAAACAACCTGAAAATATGCTCATACTGCCTGCGCAATACTTATTTACAAGATAAAGACTTGTGAAAGAACTTAGGAGTGTTTTTTCACCAATTTTACCCTTCTGACCTTCTTGTTTGTGACCATTTAAGAAATGCAAAGCACTGTAAGCCTTATTAGAGCCATCTGCTTTCAACACAGCCATCCTTATGTTGAAAATCAGCATCACCGATAGGTCAGGTCCCCGTTTGCTGAGGGGGGGCACATCAGCAAGACGACGAACAGGCTTTATGGGGTCCAACGGCACGGACAAAGCCAACAGTAGCTGTCGTCCGTAATCAGCACACAGCTTCCAGGGAGAACGCGCAGCTGGAGATCGCGGGTCCTGCCA
>NW_010406290.1:0-245 GCF_000710305.1 Buceros rhinoceros silvestris | reverse complement strand
GGAGAACGCGGAGCTGGAGAGCGCGGGCCCTGCCACAAGCCTCACAGCTCTGGCAGCCCGGGCCTTGCTCTCCCTGCAGTCAGTCGCTCCTGCCCGCACCTCGGCCCGGAATGCCCTGGCGTCTCTCGGCCTCGGATGCTTTGGGGGATGACGAGGACTGGAGCCAGGAGGTGACACACTGCAGCAAACCACGCCTGTCCCTTGCCGTGCCGGCGGCTCCGGGTGGACCGCACCGCACCGCTCCG
>NW_010406289.1:8220-13283 GCF_000710305.1 Buceros rhinoceros silvestris | reverse complement strand
TCCAGGGAGACCTTCTGGCTCTGACAACTCCCTGACGGAAGGTTGGAGCGAGGTAGTGTTCAGTCTGTTCTCCCTAGGAACAAACATCAGGACCACGGGAAATGGCCTCAAGTTGCAGCAGGGGAGCTTTAGGTTGGGTATTTTGAAACATTTCTTTAAGGAGAGGGTGGCAAAGCCCTGGCCCAGGCTGCGCAGGGAGGTGGTGGAGTCCCCACCCCTGGAAGTATTTAAAAGACGTGCTGGTGTGGTGCTGAGGGACATGGGTTAAGGACCTTGGCAGTGTGGGGTGAATGGTTGGACTCGATGATCTTAAAGGTCTTTTTCAAACAAAATGGTTCTGTGATTCTGTTCCCTGACCTTGGAGGAGCAACCAAGTCTTCCCAGTGAAGCTGAGGGGCATTCCCCTTCTGCAGGGAGCTGGGGGATGTGAGGGGACATGAGCAATGCTCCTTGTTTGAGCCCGCTGCCCTCCTCCCTGCTCGGCGCAACCACTGGGATGGGTAAACTGAGGACACTCACCTCCCAACAGAAGGGAGCCTGAAAGACCCCCGGGGACTGGTGGCTGGGGAAGGGGCTGCGAGCTAAAAGGCCCGTGGGACATGGCCAGGGTGGCACAGTCCAGAGGGTAATGGGTATTGGATTGCTCCCTTAGGTCTGTTCTTGAACCTAATCCTCATTAGACTGAAACCCATTTCAATTAAGACAGGCTGGGCTCCTCCTTTGTCTTTCTTTTAATTGGACCGTTCCTGCTGCTAAATGGGCAGCTTAAGCATCCCAAAGACCCTGAGAAAAGCCCTGCGTGTCCCCTAATGGGGTTTGGAAGTGGAGAAATAACAGCATAATCAGTCTCTTCCTCTTTGTGTCAGCCCTTGATTCACACCGCCTGCCCCCCTCCCCTTCACACCCTTTCACTGAGTGGCTGCTGACAGATGGGAACAGGACCGCCACCTCAATGGGGTTTGTCGGGGGCTTTCATGCACCCTGTTGCCATTCTCTGTCCTTCTTCTTCGTCTACTCTTGGCCTTTGTGCCAAGACTGGGAACAAGCTGGGAAAGCTGAGCCTGTCCTGTAAATACCTGCCTCCGCTGGATCAGCTTACGGCTTGAAGGACAGGACGGGGAATACTTGGCACGGCTCTTTATCCCTTCCTCTGCTCGTCTTACTTTCCCCCCTCTATCCTCCTGTTCCTTTTTTTTAAGTATCTATATAGCACTTTTCTTTCTTGTGCTTTTTGTATCTCACTATTTTTCCTGCACATTTTTCCTCCAGGCATTCCGTTGTCAGCCTTCACTCTTGTTCTCCTTCCAGTGACCCCTTTGGTGGCCATCACCAGTTGGCTTTTGGCTTGCCCAGACCTCTCCTCCCAGACCCTGGGAGCTTGCAGAGGATGCATGACCTGCTTCCAGGGGAGCCAAAATCGAGGTAATCGCTCCCTGCATCTCCTGCCCTGACACTCCTCGTGTTTTTCTGCCCCAGCGTCTGTGGGTTTGGAGGAAGTGACTGGAGAAGCAAACGCTTCTGCACGTACAGCTGATTTCTCACTGGGCAAACTGGTCCAAACCAGGGCCTGTCCTCTTGTGGGGACTGACAGGCTTGGCCAAGCCCATACCCAGGGCATCCCCTGGTTTGAAATCCAGGGGCTCTGCTTAAGCCCCTGGGCAGGACTGCTTGGGTCTGGACAGGCTTTTCTACCTGCCCAGTACCTTGGGCGGGCACCGATTCACAGTGGCTGGGGCATCCTGGTCCCTCTCCCCTGCAGGCTGGTCAGCAGGGGAGTCCATCGCTGCCAGCAGCTGGGGCAGCTAGGGGCTTCCCCTTGTGCTGGCAGCCGAAGAGAAACTCACACTGGGCTCACCTGGGGAAGAGTTTTGATGAGTGACTTGCTCTATCCGTAACAGTCCAGAGAGTGTCCTAACCAGCCTCTGCCACTGGTGACTGCTGGGGAGGTGGGTTAAGAGCAGCTGGACATGGCCCAAGACCTCCTGGGACAAAAAGGGCTTCGATCCCATGTGTCAGTAAGTAATAATGGCTGAAGAGACTCTTCTCTGACCCTGGAGGCTTCTCTCACGACTGGAGGATGAGCTGGGCGTTGGGTGCTGGGGACATCCTGGAGCACTCTTGAGCTCCCTTCACGGGCAGGCTCTTCACCCGTTTCTGGGCTGCGCTTGGCCCACTGACAGCTCCTGCCCTTGTGCTTCTCTGCCGACCCCTGGAGCAGACTCCTCCTTGGGTTATGTGTGCTGGGCTGTAAGACAAAAGCCAGTGGGAGGTACTGGGCGTATGTCAACCCGCTTAACACAGGCAGGTCACCTCCAGATTAACCTGCAGAAATCCTGACTTCATTAAAGCTGCAATCCCCTCTTGCACAGCGAGCTCTGGTGAGGGGAGATGGGGTGAACGTGTGCTAGTCAGGCTGTCTGTCTGACCCCGGGGCAGCTCTGCTGCACGTCGGTCCTGAGGCAGTGAGGACAAGATAAATCTTTCTCACAGGAGGGTCCCCAAAGAAAGAATGAAGTGAACATCTGCCCGGGAGCTGCGGCAAAGGTGTTCTGAGGGAAAAGGAAGGCAGCAGAGCAATGCAAAAGCTGGGCAGAGCTGCTCAGTGGGCGCCCGGGTTGCTAAATGACGGATCCTCTTTGCAATGTCACATCTGGAAGCAAAGGGAGCTCTCGGGGTCTGCGTGTGAGCTCTGCCTGTCTGTGGATGTAGGGGACTGAGGCCTCATTTATCACTTGGTCACCAGAATGTTTCCACCATCCTACTCACAAAGGAGGAAGAAAAGTGGAATATGGAGAAAGCTGGCACAGTTTTAACTTATTTGGGGAAGACCTCTGCCTTCCTTAATTTAACTTTCCCCAGGAGCTGGATTTTTGAGCGGGTCTCTGCCATCTCTCTCTGCCTTTTCCTGCACCTCCCCGCATGTCGCCTCCTGTCACAGCTGGCACTCCTCAACCTGTCTGTGCTCTGCTGGGCTGATGTTTCTGCACGCAGCGGGGCATCACATTTGTCTTGGAGCTGACTGGAAGCAACCGTGATGGCGACGTGCAGTTTGTGTCTTCCTCCCACACATCACCTCCCAGCTGCTGAAACCTGCTCCGTGTGCCCAACACAACGCCCACGCCTGAGGTGATCGTGTGCTCAGGGAGGGTCGGTCGTGCAGGCAGCAATCAGGCGCTCATGCAAGGACCAATCAGGCGCTCATGCGTGATGTCATTGGGCACCGAGGCACGGTGCTGCTGGGCGCCCATGCATAAAGCAATGGGGTGCTCAGGTGTGATGCCAATGTTCACTCACACACGTTCTCATCGGGAGCTCAGGCATGCGCGAACAGCTCGTTTGTGAAATTATCGGGTGCTCATGTGTGACGTAATTGCACAATCAAACATAAATTAATTGGGTGTTCTCGCATGAAACTCATCAGGTGCTGGGTGTGTGCTGACTGGGCCCTCGCGCATTAATTAGCTGGTGGTCATGCATGAACGTGGTGGGCTCTCACGCGTGTACAAAGTGGGTGCTCATGCATGAACTGATGGGGTGCCGATGTGTAAAGGAATCGGAGCGGGAGGCCAGGCGGGCATGCTGGGAGTTGTGGTTCTTTCCGGTAGCAGCTGGAGCAGAGGTGCCCAGTGGTGAACAGAGTGGGTGGGGGCTGCCTGGGATCCCCCTACAGACACCCCCTCCATGGCTTCCCGTCCGTGGGTGCCCGCAGGCTCTGCAAGGCAGGGGGTGCATGGCATGCAGGAGATTTCAGCCCCCAAAGCTTCAAGGTCAAGCTTCAAGCAACAGTTCCCAAGCAGGGCCTGTGCCACGCTCTGGGTTCCCTTCCCCATGGCACACGCCATAGCCTGCACGTGTGATGGAGAGGCCAGATCCCAGCTGTGAGTTTGGGTATCACTTCTTCGTTAACGGGGACACAAACCAGCTTGTGTACGCAGGATACATCCATACCCACTAACGGCATGGCTGTGTTCAGACATCTGCTATTAAAAACGTTCTCGACAGAAGCACACGAGTGCGGGTGTGGGATAAACCAGGCCTGTCTCTGCCGCTCTGATCTAATGTGTATAACCTGACCCCTGTGCATGCACACACCAATAAATTTGAAACCACCGTGGCCACAGCCGTACCAGGACGTCCCGCTGGTGTTCCATGAACGTGCTCTGTGTTGAAGCCGTGCCCGGCTCTTGGGGTGGTGATGCTGTATGGTGATAGACGGCGCAGGCAGTTCAAACCAGTACACTGGCACCTGGGGGGTGCAGAGAAAAGAACAGTAAATTACATTTAATTAATGTATCATTAATGCACTTTCTGGGTTTCTGTGTTCCCAGGCAGGGCCCTGCACAACAGGCACCTGGTTGCTGCTGGGGTTGCTCGAGCTGCCTAAGGCAGAACGCGGGTAGGCTGCACTGGTCCCTTTGTGAACCTCTCCACAATTCCCAGAGTAGAGGGATGCCCTTTTCCAGCTTTTACTCCTAGTCCTGGCAGCCTGACCTGTTTTCTCCTGTACATCAGAAACGTGGAGAGACTCACTTCGCATAGATGCAGCGCGGCCGTGGGAGGCAAGAGAGCTTGCAGGAGTTCCGACTCCGACTCCTGCTCTGGGGGCGCTTCCCAAAAGATCACAGATCACAGCACTCGATCTGATCTATGGGCATTTTAATGACTTCCCATCACAGCCGTGTCACCCAGCAATGGAAATACCACAGGGCTTTGCTGCGTCACTTACAGAAAACCGCGAGAGCCTTGTTTGGGTTATCGGTACATAAGTGCATGTCAGGCCCTCCTGGCTCCTCACAGGTGTGAACTCGACCTCCCTGTCCTTCCCTCTCCGAGCAGGTCATATGTACCAGGGGGCTTTTTTCTCTTCCATATGGTGTCAAGCCCACCTTGGGGCAGAGACTCTGGGAGAGCGCCTGGCAGACAGCTGGGAACAGAGGGAAAACAGCAGCCGCTGCTACTGTAACTTGCAAAGGGCCACAGCAGGATGGGAGAGGGATGCAGCTCCAGGAGCTGTCTCCCTGGAAACCGCAGCGTAAGAGACATAATGAGGAGTGTCCCTCCCC
>NW_010406289.1:6844-8066 GCF_000710305.1 Buceros rhinoceros silvestris | reverse complement strand
TCTTCATCCATCTTTACAGCTTGGGGAGTGGAGAGCGAAGTGCGGGGCAGGGTGTCCCCCTCCGCCCAGCCTATTGTGAGTTTATGACACCTAGCCTTAGAAAAGCACTTTTTTACCCCAGCTGCTGCTATAACTTATTGCAATGCCTTGTTACAGCTTGGGAGCGGAGCGGGAGGGATGAGAAAGGAGGTCATGTAAAGGGTGCTGTGTGTCCCCGAAAGGACCCTCAAAAAAAAAGGGGAAGAGGGGGAAAAAGGCATGAGCTCTCCTCTCTTTCTCATTGGTGCTTCCCACCAACGTGGTACCCAAATGGTGGCATTGAGACTGGGTCATCCTCAGGGTGCCAGGGGCAGAGCAATGAGACAGACATAGTCCTTCATGCTGCCTAAGCATGTCTTCTTACACTCCGAAGACAGAAACGCGGTTGGCTAATGCAGAGGAGGGATAACAGCCCCATCGAGGCATGGTCCCCATGTCACGGCTGCTGCTGGTGCAGGAGGCACTGGGTGAGACCCTGGAGGGTGAGCTCGCTGCCCGCTGCATTGCTCCAAAGGCGCCACCACCCCTTGCAGCCTGCCCCTGCGCCCTGGGTGCCCACTCACCCGCAGAAGCAGGCAGGCTCCCGGCCCCAGCACAGCCAGCCCCTGCGAGCGGGGAGAGGGATTGCTCCCCAGGGAACGGCATCCAGGGCTGTTCGGCCTTTTTCCCGGCGGTGGAGCCACCCCTGCAGGGCAGTGCTCCCCTGCCCAGCCCCATCCCTTGCCACCTCCCTTTTTGTCCTCCCTTTTTGTTATTTGAGAAATGAATTTTAAAAAATGGAATCAGTTTTCCCTTTGGGGGGATTAGAGCCCTCAGCATTCATGCTCCCGGCGCAGGAAACAGTGGCTTTTCTTCTGGTGCAACTTGGAAAGACATGGCTCTCTGTTCTCCCTGAAAGCCCCTCGCACTGAATGACCCACAGGCCCTGAATGAAGTGCCTCTCAATTAAAAGTTTCCCATTGATGCCGCCTGAATGAGACCTTGCTGCGGAATTCACCCTGGCTGAATGGCCTGCGCCTTCATCAAATATTAAGGGGCCAATAGATTTCCCACAATATTTGTACACCTTCCTTTGTGGGGATTTTTCCCTCCATTGAACCAGAAACCGTTAACACATCCGCTCCCAACGCGGCCCCTTCTCGCTGCTCATTAGGAGCCGGTGCAAGGAAGGGCGCGGCTGTGC
>NW_010406289.1:6149-6786 GCF_000710305.1 Buceros rhinoceros silvestris | reverse complement strand
CCCAACGCGCCCCCTCCTCGCTGCTCATTAGGAGCCGTGGCAGGGATGGCTGCTGCTGTGTGCCACCCCTGGGATGGGACGGGGCACAGGAGCAGCCACCTGCTTCTATTCATCCTCTGGTGAGGTAAAACCGAGCTTGAAAATCCCATGGAGAAATGCAGGATGGAGAGAGGTGGGAGCAAGCAGTGCTTGTTCACCAGCCCCTGGTCCAGAGCCGGGGGTCACCTGGCCGGAGCGGGGGCTTTGGTGGCATCACCAGGCTCTCTCCTGGTGGTCCCAGTGGAAGCAGAGCCTCCCCTCCCGCTCCTCCTTCCCAGCACAAAGGGAAAGTGGTTTTAAGCCCGGGGCTCCCTTCTGCCCGGGGACAAAAGCCCCGGGACACTTGAAGAGCACCGAGGGCCCGGCTGACAGCTCCGATTGTTCCGGCGCTGCGGCAGCCGCGCTGCCCCCACCCCTATTAACGATGCTAATTAGAAACCATGCAGGGCAGCCCCGTGGGGGTGGGGGTGAGGAGAGAGGGGTGGGCTCTGCATAATTTATTCTCCCTTAATCTTATTAAAGGGAAACAGAGAGCGAGAGAGAGGCGAGTGTGGGAATGCGGCGGATGGGCGGAGAGGGGCTGGCCTGTCCCCTTCCA
>NW_010406289.1:3308-6066 GCF_000710305.1 Buceros rhinoceros silvestris | reverse complement strand
GAGGGGCTGCCCTGTCCCCTTCCAGCAGCTCTCTGCTGCGGGACCCGACGGAGCTGGGTGCCACCACCCCCGTGTGCCGGGTGGGGAGAGGAGGCACGGAGGAGGGTGGCCGAGGCCGCGCAGCAGGTCAGGAGAGCTGGGAACAGAACCAGGGTGTCCGTAGCTCCTTACACCTTCTCCCGCTGCTGTTTTCTCTTCCCACATTGCTCTGGAGGGGTGAAGGTGCCGTAGCCCACCGAGCCACGCATGGGGCAGGGCAGAGACAGCTGTGACCTTGCAGCAGTGGCAGTAGCGCTGTTTGAGCCCAGTTAAGCGCCTGAAGAGACCATTGCTGGGCTATTATAGTGGGTTATACGAGGCAGAGGTTGGGAAGTGTCTCCCCTTGGAGTTCCGTGGGATCCCGTCCATGCGTGGGCAGGTTCCACGCGCTGTCCTGGGGCCAGGAGAAGGCTGTCCTTGTCCTGCCTTCTGCAGCCTCAGACTGATGCAAGTGGGAGCAACCCCTTGATTGACCTGCCCTGGGCTAAGCACTGTGTGACTGCAGTCAGAGAGAGCCCCCGCCCCGCTGTGCCTGTGTGCTGAGTGAGGAATGCAAAGCACATGGACATATGTTATATTTGAAGCAAATCTAGGGAAAGGACTTGTAGTGTTGGGGTTGACTGTCAGCACCTTCAAGCCAGATCGGTTTTTGTGAGCTCTCCACTGGGCCTCACTGGTTTTTTTGCTGCTGATGAGGAGTATTACAAAGCCATTTCACAGGGAAATAACATCCGTGTGTGGCTGTCTGGAGGGACAGGACCCTCACGAACCCCAGACATGCTGGTGTAAGGCAGGGCAAGAGTAAAGCAAAATGAGGAAAGGGAGTAATGTTTATTTTTGTCTTTGTTTTTCACCTCTAAGAAACTTCCTTCTGTTCCTCAGCTCTTTCCAAAGAAGAAACCATAAGGAGGGAGACATAATGACCAGACTTAGTGCTGGCCTTGCTGGTGCTTGCCAGCTCAAGCATGAAGGGCTTGCGGAAATGAAAGAGCTTTTCACAAGGGCTCCTTGGGAACGTGACCTGAAGAAATCCGTGACTGCGGTAAGCAGAGGGACAGGGGATGTCCTGGCACGCTACAGCACAACCAGGTATTGGGTGGCTTCACAGGAATGATGCTAACCCCAGCCGGCGTCTGGATACCACCAGGGTGTCAGTCCCACGAGGCCTCTGGGAGGCAGGGGCAGTGGATCTTGGGCAGATGGGGTGTTCAGGAGCATCTCTTTGCACTGCCTCTGCCTTTCACCTGCCCTGCTCTGGACCGGAGGGGCAGCTGGTGCGCGGGCAGTGAGGGGCTTTTCCCACCTGGGGACTAGTGTGCGGGGCTTGTGCCCTCACTTGAGGATGTGGATGGGTCTAGTCCTCCAGGAGAGGAGGGTGAAGGAAAGTGAGAATAACATTACTGTTCCCTGAATCTGCCTTCTGGGCTGTGGTGGGGGCTGTGAAAACCAGATCCTCTTATCCTCTGGAGCAGAAAAAATTGCCATTCCTTCCCTCCACTGACCTGGAAATTGTTAACATGTTCCTGTGGCCCGTGGGTCAGCAGCAGCATTGCCTGGGTCGCCACGCTGCATTGTGCGGGGGGGAATTAGCCACCTGTTCCCCAGCCCTAATCCTGCGCACGGGGCAGGGGCGGCTCTGCTCCGCTGGCCTCCCGCACCCTCTGCTCCACGGGCACAAAAAGGACAGTTAACCTGGGAAGCGCCTTGCTTTGAAGATCAAGGGGAAGGGGACCCCCTTTGGGAGAGCAGTCTGGGCTGTGAGGAAGGGCACGGGAGAGGGGGACAGGCGAATGCCTTGGGCAGCAGAGCCAGACTAGGCAGCAGCTCTGTTTCCACCCAGGACTCAGAAGCCTCTTGGCCACATCAGTGCTGCGGCTGGGCCAGGGCGGGCGGGATTTTGGGCAGCAGAGCCAGACTAGGCAGCAGCTCTGTTTCCTCCCAGGACTCAGAAGCCTCTTGGCCACATCAGTGCTGCGGCTGGGCAGTGCTGGCTGCTAAAGCCTGCTCCTCACCTCGCTTTACGTCCACCTTTTACACCACTCAGGGCCACAAATGAGCTTTCTTTGTGCTGACCAGCAGAGACTAAGCGTGGCCTGAAGCCAGCCTCTTCCAGGAGTGGTTTGCCAGCAGGCACCAGGCAGTCGGTGTAACAGGAGCAGGGCGAGACATCTCAGCTCCACCAGCACCGCATGCGGTGTGGGAGCAGCTGTCCTGAAGTCCTGTCCTTCCAGAGTGAATGGCCAGAGCAAAGAGAGAGAGAGACCAAACCTGCAGGTTGGTGGTGGAACCCGTCTGCAAGCCCAGGCTGCCTGTGGCCCTCACCACCAGCTTTCCAGGGGTGTGTGCTCTCAGGAGCCCTCAAAACTTCATCGGGGCCCTTTTCCAGGGACACTCCTAACTCAGGGTACGGCCAAAGTGCAACTTCTGGACACAGGAGGACTGTCTCCTAAGTTCTGAGCTTTGGACCCAGAATTTTGGTTTGGCTTTAGGCAGAAAGAAGGGACAACATTCACATGCACCAATTCCTGCGTGGGGGATTTCAGCAGAGGTGTATAGTGGGGTCCCTTCATTGAGGTAGGTCAAACCCTTTGTCTGTAGCAAAAGGAACACTCACAAACCTGCTCTAGGTTCCAGCCTGCTGCACACAATTCTCTTCTCTGCAGGTCTCGGCAGCCAGCCTGCCCACGTGGCCATGGGGAAGGAGGCTCCCAGCATCTTC
>NW_010406289.1:2923-3168 GCF_000710305.1 Buceros rhinoceros silvestris | reverse complement strand
GCTTGGCAGCCCAAAGGACAAAGTGCAAAGGAAGGCGGACGGCTGAGTGGAAAACAGGCAGTTATCTTTGTGTGATAAAATGGGCTGAGAATTCCCCACAGCCTCTGACGCCGAGCACAGAGGTGTGGAGAACAAGCGGCCGTAGCCCAGCTCAGTAAGTCAAACAGTAGTGCTGGCAGCACTCTGACTGTTTCTGGACTGTCCTGGGCAGCTCTGGAGCCGTCCACCTGGGGACCATGTGGCAT
>NW_010406289.1:2228-2757 GCF_000710305.1 Buceros rhinoceros silvestris | reverse complement strand
ACAGCATGCTCTGCACATGTCTCAAGCACATGGAGGGAATGGTTCCAAAGCCAAGGAACAAAAAAAAGAAAAAAAACCCAAAACCCAGGCAAACGTGAATGCTTGTGTTGAAAAAGCTTTAATCATAGCTCGTATTTCCACACTTTGATGCGTTACTCAGCCTGACCTTGGGCTGTTTGATGCAGATGAGCTGAAGCTTTGAGGGCCCGGACTTACAGTTTCTCAGGCTTTACAGAATGGGTACCCAGACTCCCCCTGTGGGAGGACGTTGTGAAGAAGGATGTCAGAGGCATTTTAGTATCCCCATCCCAGTGCTCTGTGGCACCCTCAGCTGGAGATCCTCAGGTGGGACAGAGACTGCCTGTGAGCCGCTGTGAGAAGTCGCTGCATTTTGGAAGCTCTTGGAGGCTCCTGCTCATTCCTCCCATGCCACCACGCAGGCCAGTGAGGACAGCCAAGGTAAGAGAACACAGGACAACATCTGTGTGAGCGGCTGCCCCAACTGACGCAGTGCCCGGGCAAGCACCCC
>NW_010406289.1:1189-2142 GCF_000710305.1 Buceros rhinoceros silvestris | reverse complement strand
CTGCCACAGCTGCTGCAGTGCCCGGGAAAGCACCCTGTGGCTCCATCTGGGTTGGGGACAATCCCAGTTCTTATGGAAACACATGGCTGACATCTGGGGAAACAGGAAACAGCGGCAAGCGTTGTCCCAGCAACGGCGTGTCCCCCCGTCTGGTCCCCCGCTGGGAGAGCCATGGGATCGGCAGCTTGCCGCTCGGGGAATTCAAAGTATAAGACCACGGCGACTGATTGATGGGTCGAGTTCAATGGGGAGGGATATGATTAATAAGTGTTATGGCCCCATTGTTCCTGCTGTGCGGCTGTCAGTGCCGGTTAGCGCTGATGGACGCTTTGATGACTCTATGCCCATGAGTGAGCCACTGACTTGATGAATCTCAGCCAGCAGAATGATATTTGCTATGAACCCCTTCTGCCTCCCTCGGACAATAGCGGGGCCAGCCTGCATTGTGTGGGATCCAGGTTGGGTACTGAGGCCTGATTTTCCTCCAGCACGGCGGTTCGGCAGCACCCGCCTCTTTTCATCACATCACCCCCCTTACGGGATCATGGTCCCTTGTCCCAGTTGGCAGCTGGCTGTGCCAGGGGAGGAGAAGGGTGAGAAATTGTGGTGATTTCTTAGAAATGCAAACAGAGGGGCTTTCAGGCTGGAATGTCACCATGGTCTGGAACCTACAGCAGAGTACTTCTTTGTGCCAAATATTTGTGTTTTGCAACCCAGTGTGTTTTCTTTAGGCACTGTGCAACCAGGCAGGGGGCAGGCACATGCCATGATAGTGTCCTGTGAGCTGGGCTCTAATGAGCTCTGCTGTTGGCTCCCTCTGGATGTTACTTGACCACCCTCTAGCACTTGGGCTGCTCAGAGATTCTGGGCACTCTGGCACAGGAGAATGTGGGGGCGTATCCTGCCTCAGCACTGATGGCTGCTGCAGCCTGGATCATCCTTGCCAAAGATGC
>NW_010406289.1:0-1047 GCF_000710305.1 Buceros rhinoceros silvestris | reverse complement strand
GCAGGAATGTTCTTCCCAGAGCTCTGTCCTGCTGTTTGGGACAAAATGATCTCTGAAAGCAGAGCTCAGCCACGTTCTCTTTCTGCTCCAACCTGGTCAGACCAAGCCCCCTCCCTCCACAAAGCAGCAAGCAGGTGTGGGAGTGCAGAGGGAGGGGATGCTCAGCCAGAGCTGCCCCAACACGCGCTGTCCAGTATGGCTCATTGACTCCACCAGTTTGTCTCCTGCTGGTTGTCTGTCCGTTCTGATGTTTTAATAAGGTTGCTGCCGCTGCGGGTGAGCTAAGGCTAGAGCTTCATATATGCAAAAGGCAGCACTGTTTGGTTTAGAGCTGCTTTTGTTCAGGTTGAGAGGGAAACGTATAAATCCCGGAGCGTGTCTGAAGAAGGGCAACAAAAGTGGTGAAAGGATCTGGAGAACAAATCCTTTGAGGAGCAGCTGGGGGAACTGGGGGTGCTTAGCTTGGAGAAAAGGAGGCTCACAGGAGACCTTCTCACTCTTGACAACTCCCCCAAAGGAGGGTGGAGTGAGGTGGGGGTGAATCTCTCTCTTCTCCCAAGGAACAAGTGACAGGATGACAGGAAATGGCCTCAAATTGTGCCAAGGGAGGTTGAAGTTGGACATTCAGAAAAATTTCTTGCCTGTTGAGGTTGCCCGGCCCAGGCTGCCCAGGGCAGTGGTGAAGTCCCCATCCCTGGAGGGGTTTCCCAGCCGCGTGGAGGTGCTGCTGAGGGACAGGGGTCAGTGGAGACCTCCCGTTGGGGTTGTGCAGGCGTGTCGCAGGCTGCCCAGGGCAGGGGTGGAGTCCCCATCCCTGGAGGGGTTTCCCAGCCGCGTGGAGGTGCTGCTGAGGGACAGGGGGCAGTGGGGACCTGGCAGCGCTGGGGGATCGGAGGGACTCGAGGAGCTGGAAGGCCTTTTCCAGGCTCAACGGTTCCACGTTTGCACGCTCCCAGCCCGGGCTGCAGCCACCGCTCCACCCTGCCGTGCCCGGGCTCCCCTGTCCCGGGGAGGTGAGTGACCCTTCGGGCTCCGCTCCGTGCCGCG
>NW_010406288.1:61867-62094 GCF_000710305.1 Buceros rhinoceros silvestris | reverse complement strand
CTTTTCTTTTCTTTTCTTTTCTTTCTTTTTCTTGTTGGTTTTTTTTGAGGGTTTTTTTGTTTTTTGGGTTTTTTTTGTGAGATACTGCAAGCAAGTAATCTCCCCCTGTTCCACCTTTCTCTTCCCCTCTTGCCCGGCTGCTGGCCTTCCTCCCTGATGCACACAGCAAGGGCCAGGCCAGAGGCTGGGGCGCCTGGTCCAAGGGGGGCGGCTATGACCAACGCCTG
>NW_010406288.1:49828-61744 GCF_000710305.1 Buceros rhinoceros silvestris | reverse complement strand
CCATGGTCAGTGGTTGCCGCATATCAGCACTGCCTGGCAGAGCCAGGACAGCCCCAGTGGGACCCACCAGCCCATCTCTGCAGGTCAGCTAGCCCATCTGCAGCAGCAGCCCAGCCAGCACCCAGCCACCACCGACCCTCCCTGGACAGGAAACCTGTGGGACAAAGGTAAGATGTTTTAAATCCCTGAAGAAGTTGTAACCTGGCCCAGCCCCACTATCCCACATCCACAGGGAGTGCTGGCCCAGGGCAGTGGGTCCCTCCTCACCCTCTCCCACCCGCAATCCAGCCAATTGCCAAGAAGAGTGACCAGTGGCGCTTCTGAAAATGTTCTGAATGCCATTTTTTTCCACCAAAAAAGACCCCCAAACAGACAAACAAAATAAAAACAAAACAACAACAACAAAAAAAAAAACCCAAAAACCCAACCCAGTCCTGACAAGGTTTAGTATTTCCTAGATGCCTTCTTTGACCCATGTGTTGTATTCCAGGGCACAGAGTTTTGCTGCCTCAGAAACCACATTTCTCTCTCAGTTCTCTATTAGGCTAATTAATGCCACATTACTAGATTTCTGGATTTAATTACAGCTATTTACAAGTATATTTAGAGCTAGTACAGAGAGGCCACAACTCGTTTTGGTTGGATTTTTGTTATGCAAACATAGGGATGAGTTGGCTGTCACAGGAATGAAATAAATTGAGCACGGACAGAGGGGAGGTGAAGGGTTAGGAAAACGGTTGCTTTTCAGGATGCAATTTAACTGAGAACTGAAGTCCACGCTTTAGCCCATCCCTATTCAGGCCCACATTCAGAAAAGCAATTAGGCACTTAATTAACTTCAAGCACACGGGCTGTTAAGCATGTGTCTAAGTGGTTTGTGGAACAGGGATAGCATTAAAAGCATGCTTAAAATTAAGCACATACGCTCAGCTAATTTTCTTGCCAGCTAAGCACACTTTCTAATCATAATGGGCCAAATTCAGCAATGACAGAATGACATCATTCAGAATTACAGCAAGGTCAAATCTGGTCTGTGGATTTCTGTCCTTCGAGATAAGGAGGAATTCAAGCTTGTGAGCAAATAAGAAATCAGACAGGTGCTATGAAGTGCCACCGCCACGCTCTGAAATGGTATCATGGGTAGGGTATATACAGGTATTTATGACAGCAGATTATATCTTTCACATCTCATTAACGTTCTCAAGAAATTTAAAATTTTCCTTCTTCAGGACAGAGGGGAGAATTCCAAATGAAATGTTTTTGCTTATTGGGGAAAAAAAAAAAGACTGCTCGAGTTTTATATTTTTAGTGTTTAGAAGTGTTTAAATTTCAAAGCAAAATTGCTCAAAATGAAAAAGAGGTGTTTTTCTAAGAAAAATATTAAAGGCAATTAAAAAAATTCCATCAAAGCTTGTAATTTCTCTCCAAATTGTTCTGGGAGAATTTGATTTTTTTTTTTAAATGAAATGGGCATTCCATTTAAAAAAAAAAAAGTTGTTAATTTTTCTTAAGTCCTATTTTTCACTACTGCTAATTAATAACCAGAAAAAAAAAAAAAAGAGCACTGGAACACACTGTCCCTTTTGCCTTCTCTCCTAATTTGGGCATTGCAACCCCCGGAAGAGTTTTGCCAAGAAAAAAAAATCCCAATTCACAAATCAAAATCAGGTCAGTTGAGGCGGAGGATCCTATGTATTTTCTAAAATTATGTGGATACCTCCAGGCGCTGATAAAAAATGATCCCAGTTCCTGAAAACCTAACGAGTGTTAGCGTGGGCGTTCTGCCTCGCACGGGAGCTGGAGTGCGACTGCTTCAACCTCCCCCTGCTCGCCCCTGCGGAAGCTTGTGCCGTGGCTGCCCTGAGCTGGGCACTGCCCAGGGAAGGGGCTGTGGAGCCCTTGGCTGTGAGGGCCAGGCAATCAGCTGCTGTGCCGAGGCTCAGGGCTGCCAGAAGCCCACCGCCACACCAGGACATGCTGCAGCGCCGGGGCAGCGGGTGGGCAGGAGAGGACAAGGCGGGTGGGTGCTTTCTTGCTCTCTGTTGGTCGCAGGATCTGATCCGCTGGATGGTGGCAACTATGGGGTCGGGGAGCTCCAGGTTTATTTCTGCCTCCTTGCCTGTAGTTCCCAGAGAAGGAGAAGGAGGTGGCCTTGTGGCCAGGGGATGCCCAGCATAAGGGTGCCATCAGAGCATGTAGAACTGCAGAGGAAGAGGTGTGAGGGTCAGGAGAGAGCGACTAAATTCACGGAAACCCCACCTGGCTCGGGGGATGCCGAGGTGAAAACTGCTCAGTAACATTGGCCATTTTGTTGACTTTCCCTCCACCTCCACAGCACATGTAGTATTCCATCAGACCTCTATGCCACCTGGTTGGTCTATGGTGAACTTCACTTCAAACACATTGACCCATCTTGATTATGGCCAGTCATCTCACATGTAGTCTTGACAAATAGCTTTGACTGAAATAATGACAACTTCTGTCAATTTGCACTCGTGTCAGAAGGCACCACTGATATCGGAGCTGAGTATGTCCCTTCCCTGCAGCAGACACTGCTTCAGCTCCTCAGCATGGAGCTTTAACCTCCACTTAGCTTGATCTTCATGCATATCTCTAGCAAATTAAAAAAAGGATGTATTTTTTTTTAATAACAGAAACTCAGTGCTGATATACCCATTCTCCTATCTTGAAAAAGCTTCACGTTTTACCCCCACCGACAGACTTAGGTATCTGTTTTAGTAAATCCCCTGGTTGTAAGAACACAGGTATCGCAACTCATAACTTCTCAAGATCCAGGACAATTACTTCCCAAGTCTACCGAGATTTTGGATGTAGACCTTTGTAGCCTTTTATTAATACATTATGTGATTTTGCTATCAAATGTAACTTAATAAGCATAACCACAGTGCCCAAGTCAGACCATGGTTCTTGGAGAAGGCCATTTTGCTCACATCTGTTAATTGTCAACATGATATAGCAACAAACTCAGTATCTGAGTCTCACCTGCCTTACCACAGTCTGCCTGCAGACTCAGATCTGAATGGGCAGGTCAAGAACTGGGCCCCATTGCCGTGTGTCCTGACTGCTCCCAGGAACAAGGTCGGACTGATACCATGTTGCTGAGTTGCAAATCTCTCTCTGCTGCCACCTCACACGAACACTATCAATAGGCACACAGGAAAGGTCAGAACTGCGTGATGCACCAATAGAAGGTGGAAGCGCTTGATGGTGGCATTGCCATTCATTGTTAGCGTGATTATTTAGGGCAGAAACCCCAAACATAGATGAGAAGATATATATTGTCCCTCCTGGTCTTCAAAGGGAGGAGGATGCTTTTGAAACTCTCGGTTCCACGCCCATGTTGTCTCAGTTGGTCACACTGGGATCGCCTGTGGTCACTTGACAACACTGGGCAGCCAGCCGCAAAGGCAGTTAATTACAGGATTCCTGAGACTCGCCATAGTAATACCTTGGCTCCTTCTAACAAGATTTCTAGGTTTGCTGAACGCTTCCACAGATATTTATGGAAGGTACAACATTCAAAATCAAGTGAACAAACTCCATTCTAGTAAAAAAATGACTCAAAAGTATGTTTTCTTTTGTTAATGAGTAATATGGGAAACTTTTTCTTCTCTGATGGTAAGCAAAGAAGTCAGAAAACAAAAAGATCTAATCACAGCCCTGAACAGTCCAAGGATAACCTCAAAAATCTGATGGTTCTCGTCACGATGTCTTCCATTTCCTCTTGGCTTTCCCTGGGAAATTCTTAGGATCATCCCCTTGCCTGAAAAGCACCGCGTTTCTGGTGGTACCAAAAATGGAAGTTACGTTTTGGGAGAAAAAACAATTTGTGGTTTATTTAATATGACAGTGGTCATGCCTGTGGCTGGTGTACAAGGCAACTTTGAGTCAAAAAGAGTTTTGCATATTTTGTCATGTGGATCTCAGACATGCACACACACACAAAACAAGACACATATACGTTCCTTCTTGAAATTACTCTTTCTCAAGGCAGGGGCTGTCAAGAACTTTTGACTTACATGAAAATAAAATCAAAATATATTTTGGATTTACAACTGGAACATGCTTTTAAAATCTTCTTTACAATGGAAAGCGGTTCCTGACAGGTCCTTAAAACATCTTGCACATTAATCCTCTAACGATGGTTAGAGGGAAATTCGGGAGGAAAGCAATCGCCTTTTCCCCTTTAAGTGGTGAAATTTATTACAAAATTTCAACAATGTGAAAAAACCCTGGCTGTCTCTAAAGGAAGTGCTGAAACAGAAGTTACGTTCTCATCTTCTTGGGAAGCCAGCTAAAAGCAGTCAGCATTTAAATACTACTACGGGTCTGCAGCTCAAGCCGAAATGAGGGGCACAAAGATACAGGGCAAATGCTTTTTTCTTCCTTTTCGAAAGAGGTTAGGGTGTGAAGAGGAAAAGGACATTCTCTCTGCTAAGTTTCTTCAATTTTTTTTTTTTTCCTATGGAGAGAACAAGGGAAAATTCAGTCTCCTGGTCTGTTTGTTATAAGAAAAGAGAGAATAAGCAAGCTATGCTAACGGCCCAACCTGAAGGTCATGGGATTTGTTACTGCATGGATCTGCTATGCTGAGTCTCAACAGAAATTGTTTAATTCTTCATTACAGGACCACTATACTGAATTAGAACAAAATTATGATGAATCCAGTTTTTCACCTAACAAAATATATTCATTCTCCTATGAAATTTTACCTCTTTTAACAGTTATGAAGAAGTCTGGGAACCTTCCCAGAAGTGAGACTTTGAAGAAGCATGTCATATAGCTACTTCTTAGTTTGAGGGCCATTCAGAGGGCTGTATGTTAAAGAAGAAGGCCTCTACGAGTTCACACGAGGTTATTTAATCCCCTGGCCTTTTCTGTCAGTGTGACAGACCCACACAGAGAATGTCCCCGGTGGCTCACAGTGAGTTTTGCGGGAGGTTAGCTGGGTGGGAATTACACTCTTTGGTCCTAGAGAATCTCCAGGAGAAATCACCCTCAGATTTATGCTGCTGGTTTTGTGTGAGTTGTTTGCAATGGAAAGAGCAGTGTACCGTGTACTTTTGTGCTCTGTTGTAGACATAAAAGGAAGTATCAAACTTCCACTGTTTATTTCTATTCCCCTGAATAGAAATATCGGAGGGGAAGTCCAAGATGCCTTTTTCCTCCCTCCCTTCAAAGTAATTATTTCATAGCCCAAACAAACAAATGGCCTTTCAAGAGACAGCCAGAGACATACCAAAGGCTGAAAGCACATCTCTCCCCAGTGGGCTCACAGCAAAGTCACAAAAGCAGATGTGGATTTTGTAGTGGTGCCCTGCAGTGCCAGGATACTCACCTTGGAACTCTCCAGACTCCTGCTTTCTGGAGGCTCAACCTTTAAAAAACACATGGTGTTTTCCATATTGGATTCTACCAAGAAAATAATTCGTAATTTTTGCTGCTCTCCTGCACAGCAGAATGGTTTAAATAAAAACATTATGCCAAAACCTTTTATGTAACTGACTTGGAGCTACATAATATAAACAAATAGCTATTGCTGTATCCTGAAATCTCTAGGGCTCTAAGCAGGTTCAGTCCTGCCATCCCACGTTAAGACCAGGGATCTTCACTCTGCTTGGCACAAACAGATGTGCATGGGAGTGGTATTACTCGTGGGTCTAAGCCTGTGCCAGCAGAAATGGGTGACAAATCTTCTGTGGATTGCAGCAAGGCAGAGTGAAATTCCAAATGCCTCGTGAAATGATAGTATCTATGACCACAGGGCAACCAGGGCAGTGGGAGATAAGAACCATTCCTAAGGCTGTAACCATTCACCCCGATGGTTGCAAAGGAAAAGGAAGAAAATTATTATACAGGAAGAGCAGAATGAATCCGAGTAACCAGAAAACCCTTTGGACCAGGGAATCAGTCCCTGTTAGTCATGCAGGAGTAACTGTATATATTCTGCCCTGTTGCCCCAGTTCCCATCTGATTTACTAGCTTTTGAGGTCTTGCACACTGGCTTAAGCCGGCAGAGTAGACAGGCACAGACATCTGTGAACGGGAAGAGAAAGAGGGAGGATGGTGGTAATGTCGTAAACCACCTCAGCTGGAGTGTGAGTCAGAGACCTATGGCCCTTGACAGCCATCCACCTTTGCATGACGGAAAATGCACTCGGTGTTTAATGCCTCCTTTTCTGATCTGCATAGCCAAATATAGGCTAAAGGGCAGCACTGGGGACGGAAATAGTCACATGCAGGAGTTAGTCTTCTTGTGGATCTGCAAACAGAGAAGTAAACCACTTCTCTGAGGATAAGAAGTCCCAAGTCCCCTCCTCCCTTTCCACCCCCAGCCTTTGGGATTTCATCCTGTTCTGGTGCGCTACCACAGAAAGCCAGCTCTTCTCCAGGGTGGGCACGCATGTGCCACTATGTCGTAGTCAGTGGTTGCTCTGACGCTTGTGTAAAAAGGCTTTGCGTAGACATTCGATAACACAGTGCTTTTCTGTGGTTTATGCTGTACCCATGGCATATATATTAATTCTGGGCTTTCTAGGAAAAAGCAACTGGCAATAGCAAAAGCCCCGGTGTGCTGGGAGGCACTCTGGCTCTTCTCCCACACAGGGAGATAAGAGCTCAGCAGGGAGAAGGGCTGAGTTGGTTAACTCCTGCATCAGCTTTGGGAGAGGTTACCTGTAGGCTTCTGAGGAGAAAGTGTATTTTTTGGGGATGGGAGGCAAGCTGAAAAACTTTCCATTTTCCAAAGCTCTCATGATGATGAGAAGGCTCTGTTGGCACAAAAGGCTTCAGCAAGCTCGTGAAGGGGCTTTTCCAGCACTTGTCTGGGAGCTTGCCCTGTAACTGGATTCCTTGACATTCAGTAAAAGTACAGCCACCCTAACTGCGCCTGAGTTCAGTATTTTAAGGATTTGGCTTTAAAGCCACTTTAGGAACAGACAGAGCCAGTATGGAGCCTGGAAGCCCTGAGTGCTGAGCCTGGGAGCCCTCACTGCAGAGCACACAGACAATCACTCTTTGTATTGGCTGGTGTCTCCCTGCTACTCAAGCTGAACTTGTTCAGAGGAATTACAGCAACCCAGGATGGATGGGAGCAATCCTTAGCTCATCCTGACCAAACTATTGTCCAGGCTAAAATGATGTTTCCTAGCAAGGAGCTACTATCCAGTAACTATTAGCAAGCTAAAAAGAAATATGCCTTTCCTATTTCTGCATCCAGCCCAAGGTTATAGTGCCATGTCACAGCGCAGCTTCCCCGCAAGCGTGTGTATTTTGATGCTGTTTTGGGCTGTTGCTTAGGCACTCATATTAAAGGGTTTATGTGGAGGCTTGTGTTTGCTAACCTAGTATTTTCCTTATTTCTGTTTCCTTCTGTATGCCATCCAGAGAGACAGCAAAAAGGAGCAAAGTGCAGTTTGTAATAGACAGTCGCACGGTGTTTCTCACAGCTGAAATCTGGTCGATAAGTCGATGCTGTGTTCAGGAAGAGGTTCCCCAAACTTTCCCAGCCATGCTGGCAGATGACAGAAGTGGGCTAAGGTAAATCAGAGCAGCAAAAGACCATTCGGAGGCAGGGATAAGAGCAGCAAGCACCAGCTGGATGCTCAGAAAAGCCATGTCACAACTGCTAAGGTGGCCAGCACCACTTGATCTACTCATGCTGCTTCTCTGGACGTCTGAGGGACTTCATGGCCAGGATCCGAGGGCCACATTTGAGCCCATCTCTGCATCAGGCAGTGTGTGCAAGGCCATGAAAGTAAAGGCAGGAGCTGAAGCTCCATGGCGTGGGGATGAGCTACTGGGTCTCTGAAAGAGCAGGGCAGGGGAGTAATGCAAGAGGTCTTCAAAACTGACGCTATCCACTTGCATGGTTTTAGTCCTGGCCTGGAGCTGATGCAGATGCTCCTTGTGCAGCACCCAAGCAGTGACAGTCTCAGATCTTCATTTCAACAGGCTGGCAAAACAGTGAGAATGAAACAATCTCCTCCTCTCTCTCTGAACCTCTTGAAAATGTGCTTAGTTCACCCGTGCTCATTCTTCAGTTGTTCCCCATGGTTACATTTAGCAGAGACACTTTCAGGCTCTTTCACCTGTTGAGTGAAACTGTTTTATAAAGCTTTCTCTAGGAAAAGCTCTTTTCCTAGCCTAGGCTGGAGTGATTGAGGGTGGCACAAAACCACCTACAGGAGCGGGCTGGGTGTGATGATGGTCCTGGAGCCACATCAGGGCTGTGGGAATCCAGGCTGGTTGCTGCTGGCACATGCATGGCACCAAAAAACAATTTTCCCCACAATGCTGAGAATCTCCAAGCCAGCTTTGAAGACAACTGACTGGTACTCATTTCTCCTGGATGATAGGCCTTTACTGTCTTACACTTTTTTACCAGAAAAAAAAAAAAGGTATTTTATCTAGGTTAGTCACAGCTGAAAGGTCGGCTGAGGTGTTAGTGCAGGTGAGAGAGTTGATGAAGCTGTCCTTGCACCCCCCAGGTCTGAAACGACCTATGGTAAAAAGTGCTCACCTTTGAGTCTGTCCTGTGTCATTACAGGGGCCCTATCTGTAAGAAGAACGTTTTGCTTTGGTAACACGTTCTGTTAATGTGATCATGGGGGAGAACCATCAAACATTTTCTTTCCCTTTGATGCTTTTGACAGTGAAGCATCTCAGCTATAGGCAGGAAAATAAAAATACTAATGCTGAGTATGTGGCAAACAAACAGGAAACCTGAGGTTTCTCGCCATAGGATACCTGGCCTCGCAAACTCAGCCAGACATGCTTGGCCAGCACCTGCATGTTGACTTTGTTGTTGGTGGTGGTATAGAACAAGTCAGTCAAAGTTGCAGAGAGCTGGTTTGCAACTGGACAAGGGCCTCAGACACTTCAGCAAAGAGACCCATCTCGGGTTACGGCAATCAGGCGTCTCTCCTCAGATGTGTGATGTTCAAAGCGCTGAGAGTCCTGGACTTTCCCAGCAGATTCCTCTGGAATGTAAATAGTCTTCAGATCCCCCACCAGGTGCCAGCAGGCTTCTTGGGGTTGCTGAAGGGGAAGTCCTCATTCAAAGCGCTGAGAGTCCTGGACTTTCCCAGCAGATTCCTCTGGAATGTAAATAGTCTTCAGATCCCCCACCAGGTGCCAGCAGGCTTCTTGGGGTTGCTGAAGGGGAAGTCCTCATGACATACTCAAACTAAATAATAAAAATGATGATGATTAAGGTGTTTGTTTGGTTTTCTTTTTGCCTTGAGGAAGGATGCTAGTTTGGGAAGAACCAGTGGCTGTCACTAGAGAATGTTACTCAGAAGAGGTCAACTTAAAATAGGATTTGCTGGATATCAGTAAGGTATCTGCTCGGAGTTCTGGACCAAAAAAGTAGAGGAATGTTCCATTTGGCTTGAAGTGGAAATGTTGAAACAGATGTTTTAAATAAAGAGCTGGCTCTGCAGATAATGAGCACTTCGAACTAGACCTGTATGCACTCTGGAGATATTAAAGAAGTTACTCACAGAACTTTGGCTCTTTTTTGACCCTATATACAGACAAGGGGAATCTCAACCTCTGGTCTCTGTTCTTGGTTTTAGCCCTGCCTTCCTGGATAAACTTGAGCAAGTTGTTTCATGTTTTGTGTTTAAGTTTCCCCAGACACGAGACCAAGGTGTCTGCCACCGGTCTCCTTCATGATGTAGGCAGTGGAATGGACCACACATGATAGCCTCTACTGACGCTGTCAGGCATGGTCTTGAAAATGTGAATACTGGCACTGTTCCTGTGGGATAGGACAGCATGCTGGGTGTGACAGGCAGCAGGGACAGGGCTCGTGGAGGTAATGCTTGCTAGCCAGGTTGCCTGTATCCACGTGAAGGTAACAGGAGCACTGCCTGAAAGGTGCATTGGCTGGTGCTAAAATATTCCTTGGGAAATTATTTGAATGACTTTATTCTAAATCTAATAAAGTCTCTGTGACTTTAAATAATTTCTGCATTGTTTGTCTCTTCCTTTTTTCATTTTCTTTCCCTCTCCAAGTGTTTCCTGTGGGCCTCTTGGCTGCTTCTGCCCTCACCTTTCCCCTCTGCACCAACTTCTGCTTTTTCCGGTCTCTTCCATTTCACTCCTGCCTCCACCAGCAGCTCCTCTGAGCCAGATGATAACACATTCATGGCACTCCATGGCCACTCCAACCAGTCAGTCAGTGGTCCTCATCCCTCGACTATCATTGGGTGGGAAGCACTCAGGCAGTGTGAAGGTGATGGGTGAGTGGACAATGGTCCCACAAATGGAGCCCTTTGGTCAAACGTGGCCACCTATCAGTAGATCATCCCTGGCAGAGAACTGGGGATGACCTGAACCCCACTGAATTGCCATGACCCACACGGGACCACCTGGCAGTAACAGCCCCCCAACTCCTCTTTCCCCCACAGGGGGTTATAAGGACATTCAGGACAGTAGCTGAGGGCCCTGGTCTGGGTGGCAGGAGGGAGTGCAGACCACTGGCACAGGGAGATCTCCAAAAGAGGCTCCAGGAAGGCTGCCCAGCCTGCCCACCCACCCTAGGCTAAGTGGGGCAGGAACTGGGACATCGCCCAGACTGGACCAAAAGCATTACTGCTCCCTCAGGATGTCTAGCTACAGGGGAAAGCTGTGCCAGCACTGCTGCTGAGGCAAGGGTTGAGCCGGCAGGGCAGGCGAGGTTTGAAGAGGTCCAGAGAAACACTGGACCCACTGGTTTGTCCCAGCAGCACAGACTGGCCAGTGAACTCCTTAGCTGCTGGTGCCAGTGTCCATCTGGATGAGGCAGTACCAGGCGGCTGCGATGCGTGAGGCTCTGAAAATGCTGCCAGGGATGTGTTCTCTTCACCCCCACCCCCCTTTTACTTTTAATGTAAGCAAAAGAGT
Organism: Buceros rhinoceros silvestris; assembly: GCF_000710305.1. NCBI lineage: Eukaryota > Metazoa > Chordata > Aves > Bucerotiformes > Bucerotidae > Buceros > Buceros rhinoceros. Next base: position 50,833 of record NW_010406288.1, on the reverse strand, counting down.
TCTTCGCTGACAAAGAAAAACACAAGAAGATCGGGCACAAAGAGACATAGCAGGAAGCACGTGGCAAGATATGATGGGCCTTGACACAAACCTTCTATTTTTAAAGTGGCTTAATATAGTCCTCAAATAAATGTCTTCATTGTTATGAAATGTATACTTGCTCTCCTTAAAAACATCCTGATATAGGGGCAGCAGAGCAGGCTGGTACTTTGGCACCAAACAACGATATTTCATTACCAGATCCCAGATATAACTTGGCCCCAGGAATATATTGGCAGCGCCAAGACTGGATCCTGTCCCTACGCAAGGCTGCTTCTCCCTGCTCTTTTCCTAAAACACAGCCAACTGAAGCAAAGGTTTCTACTCAACAGGAGAGTGATAATTTTTGACATTTAGAATCATGATTGCAAGAGCTGAAGGAAGGAAAATTATATCAGCATGAGGTCCGTCCAAGACATATATCAGTTATTTAACTGATAAGTACATGCAGAAAGATCAAAGTCTCCTTCTGTGATTAATAACCATGATTCACACAGCTGGGAGGTGCAGAGAAATTGCTCTAGCGAGCTAGCTACCACTTGTTAGCCAGAAAAAAAAGCATTTCTTTACACTGACTTTAAGGTATCCCTTTTGTTCCACAAATGTTTAAAGTACTACCCTGTAGCAATCAAATGGCAGGTGAAGTAGGAAGAGGAACAGCATGTTCTTAACAGACAAAATAAGCCACAGTTCCCTCCCACCGCCAGAAAGGGAAGTCAGCACAGCTGGAATGGCAAACAGCACCGGGGGAAATCACCGCTTTGTTTTCACCTCCCCCTTCTCCATGCCCTACCGTGGCAGGCCTGCGGGTTGAGGGTTGCAGGCAAGAGGGAAAAAAAAGACCCATGAGGGCTTTCCAGCTCATTTTGACATGTGAAGGGTTTGTAAAACAAAAAAAAAATCAGCTGAACTCTGCCCCTGCTGTGTCAAAGAGCAAGATACTCTGGTGTTTCCAAGCTGCACAAA
>NW_010406288.1:36558-49715 GCF_000710305.1 Buceros rhinoceros silvestris | reverse complement strand
GATCTGAAAAAGGGGTGCGGGCCCAGCCACTGCAGCATGCTGGCCATTGGTGGCCCTGGAGCATCCTTGCCCGAAAGAAAGCTGTCTAGGTAAACAAGCACGACTCCAGAAAAGCAGACCACCCTGTCTCCCAGCACCTTAGGATGAGACAGGGAAATATACTAGAGGTGGCCCGCGTCTCGGCCTCTTCTACCAGCAAGTCCATGGCCCACCCAGGGAAGGAGCTGGGGCTCCCTCCCTCTTCCTCACAGCCCACTTCCCAAGTATGCCATATCCTTCAGAGGCTCCCTGGAGCTCCTCTCCTCCTTGCTACCCCACATCTGCTCTCCTTTCCCCTTGCCTTTCCAAGGGCCCTTTCCCTGACCCTTGACATCCTCTATCTCCTGGGTGTTCTATTCTTCCCTCTCTGCACACCCCCCTGCTCCCTACCAGCCCCCTCCTCCCCCCAGCCGGGCACAGCGTACTCCTCCTGCCCCTCCCTGCCCTCCCCAGCCTGGTGACCTGCTGAAGATGAGCAGGTCAGACGAGCAGGGCTGTGCTTTGGATATCACTGTGCTGGGAAAGAGCCGTGAGTGCCTTTTGCGCCTCTGAGCAACCAAATTTCTGAGGGAAGTTTGAAGCTTCGACAAATAAATGTTAGAGCTTTCACGTGTCCTTCAGCCCCCCTCCTTGCTGCAAATTTAATTCCCTTCTACAAGCAAAGGGACCCATTCAGCACCGAAGGCACTGCCCTGAGCCAGACACTCCCGACACTGCGAGAAACTTCAGGCTCGCACAGAAGGTGGCACTGGCTTCTGGCTCCAGGCAGAGGGGCTGGGTCCAGCTCAGACCTCTGGCTGGGGAAAGTCTCCAGTTTTTCCTGGGCATGTTCATTGCAGAATAAAGTAACCCACAGCCTGTGATGCCCCACGTCACCGCACAGGGTCTCTGGAGGCCTGAGCAGCCCAGGAAGAGCCATCTGGTTGCTCTGCTAGATGAAACCATAGAAACTCACTATTTTGTAGTAAAGGCAGAAAAGCTGAGTTTTCACAGCGTGATCTTGGCGCAGATTGCTCAGCTCCACTAGCTCAGTTTAGCATCAGATCGGTATCAAAATGAGGTGTTTCTGAGGGCTTTTTAGAAGTGAAATGAAGGTCCAGCAGAGGGTACAAACTGCCTCTCTGCCCCACAGCCCTTCCCACAGCTGGTCCCACACCTCCCCCTGCCAGAGGGCACAAAGGAACACACCGAGGAGGCTAAGTTTCACAGGGCTTCTTCTGCGGCATCCCTGGCTGCTCCCTAAAGTAAAAGAGGCACATGTGGGAACACGGGTTAAAGCCAAAGAGGAAAAGGATGCACAATACAAAGTGAAGATCTGGTGATGACAAGAGGTGAGGGCTGAGATGGCCGCATTCTTGTACATGGAGCGATCTGTGCCTAGTGCAGCTAAACCCCAGGCCTGGGGCACCTTGGTCTCTACAACCCCTGAACAAAGGTGCTTATTTGGTGTTTATTTCACCCTCGACCACACGCACTCTGCGCTGCAACTCTGCTCCCACTTGTGCTGCAAACAAAATGGGGGGTTCCTGATATCATCAACTTTCAGGCTCTAAGGTGAGAGCCGACCTGCTCCACATAGTCAGAGGAGAAGCTATGGTAAGCCATAAGTCCTGTTTTCTCCCATTAAGTAGGCAGCCAGTCTCCCAGTTCCAGCTGTCACCTCAGACTGGATGACTCAACACCCATCCCTGCACCACACACTGCTGGGGTGCCCACTCATGGCGTCTACCACCAGTGAAGAGGAGAAGAGGAGAAAAAGTCTCCCTCGCTTTCCTCTACTTTTCGTCTGTATTTCTTTATGCGGACCACAGGCCTGTGGGCCGTCTTTCCCTTCGTTGCACACCATCTGCTCCTACCCTATTCGAGGCATGCAAGTATGGCCAGATGCCTTCACCCAGTCGTTACCAGCCTCGAGTGAGTTGTTCCCTGACATTGCCCTGACAGGACGAGAGATGGTGTAGAACCAGACAAGTGCGTGCACTCTGGGTTGCAGATTTTGGAAGAAGAGAGACTTGGTGTGAGAGAGTTCTCGTAGGAGGGAGGAGACTTCCTGCATGCAGAAGCAGAGTGAATCCATGAGGAGGTGTGGGAAGATGTTCACAGAAGATCAGCGATACCTGACACTGTTTTTTCATGCCCAAGTGGCTGCTTTGGGATGAGGTTTTCTTGGGGGCATGGAGGAAACTGTGGCCAAAATCATTTGCAAGAATGAGATTGGGGAAAGAACACTGTTTAGCCCAGTATTTTGGCAGACATCTTATCTTGGCAAAGCTGCAGTGCACCAACATGCTGGAACAGGGCTTCACGTTTAGCAGGGAGATGGCTTTCAGTCAAAGAAGGGAGTTTTGCTGTTGTCGGAACAATCTGCTCAAATTTGGTCAAGAAATCAAAGCTTTTGGAGAAATTGCAGTTTGCACATCCTCAGGAAAAAGCTAACTCGATCTTCCCCAAGGACAGTTTGCACTGAGGATGTTTAGTACCAGGGCTTCAGGGAGATCCCTGCTCAAGTCTGATGCAGACGGCTACCAGATTTAAGCTCCGGAGGTGGGAGTAGGGGTGCTAACGCTCCTGGGGGCTCCTCCCTCCTTCTCCCAGGCTCAGGCAGTATGGAGAGGTCAGAAGCCTACCTGAATGCAGATGGACCAGGCACAAAAAGAAGGCAGGGAGATGGGTAGAACAGGTAGGGGTAAAAGCCTGGGAGTCAGGACCAGAGGATCAGAGTGTGACTACATGCGATGCATGTCACTTCTCATATGCCGAAGACAAAGACGGTATTAATGATGGTGCTGTAGCTGCTTTATATAACTGTCAAGTGACTCTGCATCTGCCTTTACTTCCCATTTTATCTTCTATTTCACATCAGTCCCTCCTCTTTCTGTCATCTCCTGTCCCCTTTCCCCAGTGACTTTCCTTCTGACTGATTCCTCTCCTTTCTTTGCCCTTCTTGTAACACCAATATTTTGCGGCCGTCCCTGTAATTGCTCATCTGCTAGTTTCTTTGTCCTCACACTGTCACACTACCTTCTAGCAGAGTCCAGCCCTCCTACACGCCACATCTGGCATTTAGGGTACTTTGGTTTCTCGAAGTGCTGTTCTCCCTCCAGAATTGCTGAATCTCCACCTTCACCTTCACCCAGCACTGCTAACAGATCCAAGTTACCTGCCAGGTGGCCTTTGTCTAACTTTCAACCCATTAGCACAGATGTTATCTTAGATGCTCTTAAAATGCTCTCAGCAATCCCTTCCTGATGCCTGAAGTTGCCAGTTCTCCCTATCCCACCTGGGACCCCTCTCACACCTGCTATAGCAAAGTCTCTCCTGGCTCGCCCAAGCCCCTGGTTTGCTCTTCACTTCTGACTCTCCAGAGAGTGGTTCTCAGAGGCTGAGGACCACTTCCAGTGAGTCTATGATCAGGCTGACTTCCTGCATTACAGATTGATTTGCTTGTTCTTCCTTATTCTTACTAAAGCATTTCTGCATCTCTAATCTCATTTATTCTGCCTCTCCACCACCACAGAGACAGTCTTTTTCTCATAGAGTAGTTATTTTCTGCCTTCCTCTTCTCTCTTGCCTAGTCATTTCCCACAGGGACCACAGTCTATCGCTTCATCTCCCTTCATTAACTCTTCTACAGCTTCTCAGATTGGTGTTACACAGGCAAATGGAGCCAGTCTTGCCTCTCAGGGTGTGGGAGAAGGACCTTTGTGTTGCCTGGTCCTTTCCAGCTCCCACCTTTCCCTTGCCAAGCACAAGGAGTGCCAGCTCACTGGATTGCTCTTTGGGCCAATTCAACTCACTAACCCTGCAGAAAATATCCTTCTGAGGCTTTTTGCTGTTTGTTTTATTTTTTCCTGCAGGGTTTTATTTTGCTGAATTTACAATAGTGAATTGAAAGCCAGTGGGGCAGGGGAAGGGGCAGCATCTGGCTAAAGGAGAGAAGGGAGGCAGCAGGTGGAGGAGTGGGACCTTCCTCTTTCAGTGGCCACAAGCCATGAGATTGGCTCAAACCACTGACTAACTTCACCCTTGCTTTCCTCTGGCTCTTTCCTTCATACTACTAATGTGTCTCCCTCTCAAAGAGGAACCTCCAGGTTCCTTCCCCTTTAAGCTCGCTGGCAAGTGGGTTTTACGTTATCTCCAGTCTAGAGTCTCCAAATGGTACTCTGCCAAGTTCCTGAACACCTCTTTCCTAGCTAAACCTCACAGCCAAAAACTCATTTACAGGTGTCTTGATCTGTCCACCCCTCTGCCTACATGCAGTGGCGGTCATGAAACCCTTGCCTTCCCTGGCACCAGAATTCCAACCTTCTCCACTGCTTCTCTCCCAATCTTCCCTCCTGTCCTCAGTCTGTCACCACGGGAAGTGTTCAAGCCTGTAACGTGGAAGCCATCTTCACTGGAAAGCTCTCTCTGTGTGTTCCCATTCACGCTGTACATAGATTCAAGGGTATGAATACTTAAGTAAATTCTTTTGCACCACAGTTTTAACGTGAACATGCCAGACTACCCAGTTGGCGGGCTCTCATAGTAACTTAGGCAAAGAGAGCATCGGTTTACTATCCAGAAAATAGACAGGTTTTGCTGCCACCACTTCTATTAGCCTGAGATGCTCGAACACTCTACAGGAGGAACTGTATCTTGTAGTATTGAAGAGGATCAACAGCTTACTTCATTATGGCAAGCAAATCTGAGTAAAGAGCAATTTATGTGATACAACTTTATCTATGCTAGTGCTTTTAGTGGTATAACTATGTAAACAAAAAAAAATCATACTTCCAACTGACATAATATTGCTAAAAAAATTTATAAATGGGTGTACAGATTTATTTGCTTTTGGACATTTCTATCTGTGGTTCTGGCTATTTATTTTGGTACTTGCACCACATCGGGTGCACGGCATGCCCAAAGGCTCTGTAGGATTCCTGTACAGCAGTATAGAAATACACAGTTTCTGTGTAGGATTTCTATAGAGCAGTAGAATATTGGAAGTGTTCTAGTGTGTGCTGACATTTTCTTTTCCTCCATCCTACATTTGCTTCCCATACTTTTGCACTATTTAAAATAAATCCTTTTATTTCCATATACTTTTCCTCTATACATCATTAATGAAGATCTTGCTTGGATGAGCAGAATTTGCATATCAGTTTTAGACCAGCTCCCACATCCTTCTGCAGCAGGTGAAAAACATCACAGTCCTAACAGCAGCCTTGGTGGGGGAAAACCACATTCCTGGAATTTCACACGCTCGTTTTCCCCATCCCCCAGCAGCACGGTGGTGCTAGGAAAGCTATTTTCCCACCAAGAGGGAAGTCAGGGATGGCAGCTCAGATGGGAGGTCAGCAGGGAATCAGCTCACGGTTGGAATGAGGCTGGCAAGAGCCGGGAGGGAGCAGTCAGTACAGGGGTTCCTTGCAAGCCCATCATTTTAAGTAAAGGGAGCTTACAGGTGTGGTCTTAGCAAGGGAATACAGTAGTAATTTCAAGTACCCTTGCATCACTCTTGAAGGTGATGAAGTCCTGCAGGAGGCAGGCACTGCCTGTGGCTCCAGACTGTTGATACACAGAGGCTTACAGGAATGATCCCTACAGAGCTTGTTATAAAAAGCTGTGATGAAAGAAGCAGAGTGAATTTTCCTCAGGATCTCAGATCAAAATCTGAGGTTCATCTTCGAGAAGACAATGCAGAGATGACAAGGACAAAAGGAGAAATTTTGCACATTGGTTTTTTGGGCAAGTAGTTTAAACCTGGCTAGCAGTCAAACACCACGCAGTCGCTCGCTCACCCTTCCCCACCCTGGGGATGGGGAGGAGACTTGGAGGGGTATAGGTAAGGAGACTAGTAGGTTGAGATTAAAAAATTTAATAATTGAAATAAAAATAAAATAGTAATGTTAATATTAATGATAATAATAGCAATAATAGAATATGCAAACAAGTGATGCACAATGCAATTGCTCATCATCCACTGACCAATGATCAGCCCATTCTTGGCTAGCGAACCCTGAGGAGAGAAAATCCTGAAACCACAATCCCCTAAGAGGGAGAGACATCTTCCTGGCCAACTCTCATCTATATAGTGAGCACGACATCGTATGTTAAGGAATTTTCCATTGGCCAGTTTGGGTCCGTAGCTCTGGCTATGCTCCCTCACAGCTTCTTGCAAACCAGCACACTAGCAAGACATGGGAAGTTGACAAGTCCTTGATTACTTAGCAATAATTAAAAACATCAGTATGTTATCAGCATTCTTCTCATACCGAATCCCATACTGAATCCAAAACACAGCACTATTCTAGCTACTAAGAAGAAAAAATAGCTTTATCCCAGCCTAAACCAGGATAACAAAATACTTCTCAAGAAAACCAGGAGAAAAGCCCACACATTTATGAAGAAAACAGGCAGAATTGCACTGCAGCTGGCTCCCTCCTTTCTTACATTTGCTTTAGGGCCAGCCCTGCTGAATTTCAAAGACATCCTGTGTCTCCACAAGCTTTGTGTGTTTGCTTCAACTCATCATCTCTGTTCTCCTCTTCCTCATTGTGGCTTTCAGAGGTTGCTCCCTTGACTCATGCTGGATTTGTGCAATGGCAACAAAGATGGAGGCCAGTTCTCCATCCCTGTCCCCACTCTCGCTTATAATACGTGCTCCCAAGATCCTCTGTGTTATGTCTCGACAGTGCTGCTCCTGGCTCATATTCCCAACCTCAACACCCAAGTCCTGTGGCTGCCCTGTAGCTAGACTTCTTTAGCTGTTTCTTTCTGCAGGTTGAGGGGACTGAGGACACCCTTCCTGGTCTGGCCAGGGAGAGGAGGTTTAAGTAGCTGAGTCCATTCATTTTTCTTCTTGGGAAGATGGGAGGAAAGCAGCGGTTTCCAAAACTGCTGGCAGATTAGAAATAGGGATTAAAGAGCATAGGGAAGCTATCCTGGACGGGATGAAAGCTGCGACCAGAGCAATTACTGCTGTATGAAGAAAACGTGACAAGATTGTGGCTGGACTACTGTTGGGGCAGATGTCAGTCATGCCACCTCTTCCCTGGTGCTGTCTTGATAGCTGGAGGGGAAGCTGCTATTGGTGTTTTCCTGGGGTGTTTTCCATCAGCTGGTAGAAAGGTATAATTTTTTTTTTTTTGCAGGAATAAAGCATAAAAGCACACACAAAGCAGAAATCCTTATGTAAAAATGTTTTTCCCCAGTTTACAGTGAAGTGGGTTCAGTTTAGATAAGCTCCTCTTCTGACGTTAGATTAAAGCTCTAAATATCAGCTGTGGTCAACACTTTGGCACAGCTGGAGCCAGAGATGCTGGTCCATGACCTAAGGTCCAATTTTCAAATCAAATTCTTAACACTGTCTTTTTTGCATTTTTTTCATTACAGCCCAAGTAGGACATTCTTCTGAGTGACAAGATTATTGTGTGGTGAATCCTGATGGACCCTGTTATTCCTCACTCACCCCAGGAGAAATTAAATGCTAGCATGTCTGCCAGTGGTTTCCAAAGCCAGGACCCTTAAGCTGCATTTCTTACACATATTTCTGGGTATCTACTGTAACCTGAAAGCACCTGTGCAGGCAAGTGACTGCCATTTGGTGCTTTCTGACGTGAATTTGGCAGTCCCTGTTTGTTCAGATTTCTTTGTCAAAAGGCACTTTACCAAAATTCCCTTCTCAGCCAGTAGTCCAAGGCATGGCTTGTTAGCTGAAAATTTTTGCCCACGTAGATGAGGTGCCTGTTGGCCTGTTTACACTGACACTAACCAGGCTTCTTGCCCTCCATCTGGAATCGCTGAAGGCTTGTCTAACCAGGCTACCCTGCCTCTCAAGAAAGTTAAGGAGACTCTGCTAAAGGTGTGAACTCCATTTCTACAAGTAAAAGCATGCTTAGTGCCTTCTGAAGGAGTGGGGTTCAGCTAAGATGCTTTCATTTCCGCAGACTGAGTTTGCATTTTTCAGTCATCCCAGTTTTCCCGCTTGTCCCTGGGAGGTGGGCCAGCAATGGCCAAACTCCCCAGTCTTCCCTGCTGCATCCTGATGTTTCCGTGTACCCGACGGCTACGAGACACCTACCACATACTGCACCGTCATGAGCTGAGAGGAGGGGAAATTCCAGGAGCGATGTGGGAGAGAGCAGGACTAGGCATGCTGCTGGGTTCCAGGACAACCCTGCTGGCTCATTTCCTCCTGTGACTGAGGATTGGGGCTTGCTTTTCAAAGCGGTAGCTTGGTGCTTGCCAACCTGGCAGTCTCTTGTTACTGTATTCTCTTTCTGGCAGATGTGCAGGTGGCTCCAGCTCAGTGTTTGGCCACCTAGTCACTAGGAGACCTTGAGAAAGCAGCAGGAAGGTCATCCAGAGATAAGGAGGGGTAAGATCTCTCTTTCAGCAGCATCCCAGGCAGTAACACTGCACTTGCAGAAAAGTGAAATTGCTTCTGGGCCTCAGCAAGAGTATAGCCTCTCTTGCATCCCCAAGTCAATGAGAATTTGGGTCACAGTGCCATTTCCAGGAAGTCTTCTAGATCTTGCCCTTTGACGATAAGATCACTGGCACATATGATGACATGAGTAAGAGAGGATGCTGTTCTGGCTATGCTGTCACACCCTCATCTAGCCATGACTCCCAGACCCCTGTTCATCTGCTGTGGAGAAGCACTGGTTCATTTCCAAGTACTTCAGGGACAGGGCAGCTTGTTCCCTCTAAACTCAGGTGCCGTGGGGAGAACAGCTAACTCCAGGATAGCCTGAGGAGGTGGTATGGGCCATCTGCACCAGGCTGGCTTTCCTTCACTCCACATCATCCTTCAGCACCATCTCACACAGCACCCCACTCCCAGCACCAGCTTGCCCATGTCCTCACTCCACATGATGTGCCATGCAGCAACTTCAACGTATCCTCAGCTTCGTACTAGAAAAGTACCTCTGCTGTGGGCTGCTCTCATTGCTTCAGACACTTTGAACAGGGAAAACACAGAAGAAACACTGATCATGTCCTAAAGTCCTAGCTGCACTGCTTGGAGCTCAGGGGAGGGCAGGGGCAAGCCTGCTGTGACCTGTATGTGGTCATTGTGCTCCAGCCCTGAGCAAGATGAGCACAGCCCCTGGCACCAACTGGTCAGGGCAGAGATCACACATGCGTTGGCAGAGCATCACAGCCCATGATGTTCCCAGTGCCTTTCACTTCTCTTTAGGAGAGAGAGAGAGCAAGAGTTGTCAATATTTCATGACATCACCAGCTACAGTGCTGCTGCTTTCCAAATGTAATTGCTTGTTATACTTTTATTACCTGTAGGAACATTGACTTGTAGTTACTGGCATAGATTAGCTACTGATGAAAGGTTTGGGGTTTTTTTTTGTTTTGTTTTTGTTTGCTTTCACAGACATTTGCTTGTTGTAATTAAGTAACCACCTTCATTAACAGGGAAAACTTTCTCTTTCAAGATGACTGCCTGGAAGGTAAAGAACCCCTTGTGCCAAGGAACACTGTCAGCGGGCACACCTTCCCTTTTTTCTGTGCTCACCACACAGAAAAGAGCAGAGCTAGCATGGAAATCTGGTTTTATAGGCTTTCTTTTCAAGAAAATGTTCTTCCTGGCAAACAATATTTAATGGTGCCTATTTTAAAGTGCAGCATGGAGCTCCTCTTTCTGTGGGCAGAACTTCTTCATGAAGAATGAGGCGTATTTGCATATACAGACACGTAATTCAAGAGAAGTTATTGAAAAAAAAGCAAAAAAGAGAGGATAATATATGCCATCCTTATCCTCCTGATCTCTTTGCTTTGTCCTATATCCACCTGCTCTTCCTTATCATCTTCATGACTAGGAAAGTTCCCATTGAGTGCCATGCTATATAAATGACCAATCCCACACTAGCGACTGATTCTAATTAGAGGAACCCTCACTGCCGATTGGGTGAAATGGTGTTAGCAGCTGGGATTTGTTGGACAGCAGAACCAATGAGTGTAGGTCACTCACAGGGATGGGGGACGATTTGGTATAGCTTTGTGCTCACAGGAGTACCTGGGAGGCAGGAGGCATTTGCACTGCAGCTCAGCTTGTCCTATACAAAGCTGTCACCCTGAGTTGCGGCATTGGCCAGATCCTGGCAGTGATGCACCCAGAGGACAAACTTGACAGCTGCCTTACACCAGCAGTCCCAGGCCACTGCTTCTATGGCCCCTTTTCTATACAGCTACTGCATTTGTCTAAGATGAAGGCACTACAGCTCTTATTCCCAGTTTATGTTTGTGGGGGATGGTATGTTAATATGTACAGCAACCAACCCAGAGGGAGGTACAAGCTCCAGGTAAAGCTCAGGAACCCTGAAGGCCATTGCAGAGAGCTCAGAGTGAGTGGAAGAAGAAATGCTATGGATCATATTGTCAAAATATCATAATTACCAAAATAAACCACAGCCCTGACAGGTGTGTACCTGGGAGGGACATACGGGTTGCCTTTCTATGAAACCACAGCAGGCTCTGCTATAGCACAGGGAAAATTCCCACCAGAAAGAAGGAGAGGTTTCCTGCTGTGGGGCCAGAAAAGCATCTGAGGAATTAGCATGACTGGCATGACTCACAGAATAGTTACTTTTAACAGACAGGAAGATCAGCTCAGCATCACCTCAGCAAGTTCTGGTCTGCAGGAATTTGACACTGCAAACTCACATCTTGCTCTGTCATACAGCCAAATTCTTCTGCCTGGTTTGGGCAGAACTTCATTTTACTTAACAGAAGATCTTTGTAATTTTTGTTGGTAAGATTGCAAGATTTTTCTCCTTGATAATAAGGCCTTTAGTCTCCAAATGAATCCATTGTCTCCCTAGAGTTAAACTGAAAAGGTAGAGCACAAGTTTCTGCCACACCACAAAAACTGTGCTTGCTTGGAGATTTTTATGGGCCCTTAAAAATGAAACTTCTATTTTCTTGGGGTTTTGTCCTTTCTCTTTTCAAAAGCCTCTGTTTATCCAGAAGATCGATCAGAAGAGCACAGTCTAGTTCTCCAAACTCATTTGAACATTTTCACAGGAGTGGAGATACACTTACTTCATGTTCTTCACAGATCGTACTGCTTTGCAATTAGTACTGGTGCAATTAGTAAAAAAGTACAGTCTGGGGAGAAAGTTTATGTGATCGTGTGTGAATATCTTTTTCTTAATAAACACCTGCCTCAGAAACTGAAGCGAAACTACAAAATGCATTTGCTCACAGTAGTCACTTTGCAGCCCTCAGTTAAGTCAGAGACTCACTGCTTAGATGCGACATCAAATTCAGAGCAGTTGTGCAGAAGCAGGAGGCTTGTCACCCGTCTGTAAATGTGGTATGACGTGGCAGAGCCTGGCTAGACCAGATGGGTGCCGGGCAGAGGGAAAAGTGTCATACCCACCACAGAAAGATCAGTGAGATGGAAAGGAAATCACAATAAGGAAGTGTCAAGGGCTAGAGCTGGGCTGGCTCCAGACGAATGACAGACGCTCTCTATTATCCTTTCCTCCCTTCCCCCCCTTTCCCAAAGAGGGGAAAGAGAAAAGGAGCAAGGGAGAGAGACTCATGGAGTGGAAAAGAAAACTAAAACTACTTTAATGAGAATAATAATATGAACTATATGCAAATATTACCAATACCAAACCCAACCCACCTGATGGTAACCACGTCACTGTCACCACTGGTGCTGTGGGCAGACACTGGGCAAGGCCCAGACTGGGCTCAGTGGCAGAGGGGAACCAGATTCAGGAGCTGGATTCTGGAACTAGATTCAGGGGGGCACGGCCTGGGAGCCAAGGAACTAGATTCAGGAGTGCACGGCCTGGGATCAAAGGCAGAACAGACAGATTCCTCCTTAGATGTTGGCCATTGAAGAAGAGAGCAAGAGAGGGCAAGACCCTCAGCTTTATACTGAATATGACGTGTATGGGATGGACGTCTGTGGTCAGTGCAGGGTCACCTGTCCTGTCCGCTCCTCCCCGCAGGTGCAGCCTCTCACTTACTGCACCCCCACCGTGGGACACACAGGATTGAGCAGTGCCCTTGGTCTGCACAGGAGCCAGTAAAAGCAAGAGCCTTTCTGCATCCCAAACCCTGGCAGTAACTGTGAACATCAAGTGTTGTCACTTCTGGAAGCTGAGATTGTCTGCAGAAATATGCTGTTAACTTCAGAAAGTGCCGTGAGTTAGAAGAGACTGAGCTGGGAAGTGAAATCACTGAACAGAAAGAGTTCTGTTCCAACTCAAACCAGGACAGGAAGCAGAAAAGGATGGACAGGACTTTGAAGGAGAGAAAGGGCAGGACTGCACAGAATGAGCCCTAAGGGAAGGGTGGGAAGAAAACTAGAGTCCAGGCTTTGGGCTGTTCATCCCCAAAAAGCCCAGTCAAAACTGGAGGGTGCTTACTGCACCCTCAGCACTGGCTCCTGATGTTGGCTCCTCTTCACAGGCTTCCTCCATGGCTTCGATCAGAGGCTCTGGATCAGAGCCGATGATGGAAGTACAGTGAATCTGGCCAGCCACAACTCATCAGACTTCCACAGCTAGTCCCCACATCCCACAGGAACCTTATGCACTTGTGTTATATGGCATCAATGTGCTGTATCCTGCTCTTGGAAGGAATGTGATGTAGATGCCTCCTTAGGATACCTAGACCTTGTCTGCAACTTGGATCTCCACTTGATGATGAGTGCTCTCACAGGAGCATTTTTAGGTGACAGAAGCTCAGTGGAGTGTTAGTGCCTGGCACCTCTCTGCTGTGATTGCCCACAGCAGAGGGGTGCCATGATCTATCACCCAGAGCTTCCCTAGAAACACTGACCTGAGAGGAAGAACAGGATGGGCATCCTGCTCCAGCTGCACCATTGAGGAAAGTAGGATGGATAAACATGAAAGCACGCAGTGCTACCTGCATTGCTCTGGGGATGCTGGTCTTCCTACGGTCAGTCCTGCTGGCAGCCTCTCTGGCCAGAGAGCTGGCAAGCCAGGGTCATCAAAAGTGGACACTGATCCAAGGGAGAGCTCTGGCAATGCTGGCACTGCAGCAGGCACCAGTTCTCGTCTTTAAAGGGCAGTGTGAAATGGTAAAAAGCCACGCTCTCACCAGGGAACAAAGGAACTGGGTGCTGAAGACACTGGCAT
>NW_010406288.1:26228-36456 GCF_000710305.1 Buceros rhinoceros silvestris | reverse complement strand
TTCCTGCTATGTGACACACAGCATGTTAGGCAACTGATTTCGGTAATTTCCTACTAACTTCTGTCTCTCTTCTACATTTACACCATAATCTTGCAAGCTGGGAAGTTCCAGGCAGACAAGGAAGGATGGAGGAGGCGGCCATATCAGTTAGAGTGAGACTGGTCTGACTGTAACATCTCCTGTAATGACTCCAAGTTTTAGCTACTGTACAAGAATGTGAAAAAAGATGGGTAAAATCCTAAATATCACCAACCCCCTGGGGTTGGACTTTACCTGGAAGGTCTAAAAATAAAGATTCCCACTGTAAGTGATTTCTGTTTCACAAGTCTTTCTAGTTTCTGTTTTGAGAATCAATTCCAGTTACACAGTCTCTACTTAGGGGAGTTTAGAATGCAGAATTTCTTACCCAGAAAGGGGAATTTATTTTTAAAAGTACCCAATACTCATTGTGGAGAAGTAGGTTCCCTCCCGGAGAGAATTCAGGTTAACAGCCAGGCACACAAATTTTCCTGCAAAGACCAGGAAATGAAAAGGAAGGAAATAGAAAGTGGAAGTTAAGGGCAAGACAAATTAAAAAATGCTTTTGCTATGATAGTCTGCCAAGAAATCTTGAGGTAGCAAAGAATAAAATGTGTATTTGCTGCTTTTCATGAAGAGGCTGTTTTCTCCATTGAAAATGTCGTCCTCGAGAACATTTATGAATCCCTAGACCTGATTCACGATTTAGACCACCAGTCCCCCAAGGATTTCATGCTATCCTAACAAGGACATTTTAATATAAAACCTCTCATCCATAACCCTCAGTCAGATATTCAAATATCCCCAAAGTTTGAGTGGTTCTCATGCTGATATGCACCCATTTCTACTTTCTACAAAGTCTCCAAGAAATTATGTAACACCTCAGCAAGTAAAACCAGTCTTAAAATCAGCTGTGAATTTGAAATCTCGCTGTGAGGACAGGAGGTCTAGTAGATAGCAGGGGACTGTGCTTTTCGGTGTGAGAGAGCATGTCTGAGTTTATATTCTTCACTCATTTAAAACTCCATTTTCATTTGGTAATGGTGGGACCCACTTTTCCCCTTCTTCCTGCCAGTGAGAACATGAAAAGGAGGCACATCCAAGACTCCTTCCACAAGCAGTTTTTTCTTTTTTCCATTTTGTGGTTTTTCATACTGTCTCCAGTTGAGGAAAATGTGTGGTGGTGAACTATTCAAACCTGCTAAACTTTAGCTTTTCGCTTTTCCCTAGGGCCAGTGTTAAACATTTTTCATTTTTTCCTCATCTTCTTTTTACCTGCTCTGTAGCTTCACCGAAGCTGAGAGGGATTTGAAAGCCGCAATAGGAAAAAGAAAATGAAACATGACCTGTGGGTGACCCCACAGAATGCAGTCAGCAAAGCCTGGGCAAGCCACTGAAGACCAATGTGTACAAATCAATGTATGTGAAAGTTTTGTTTGGATCACTGTTGCAATGTATTGTTCCTCACAATCCCTTAAACCGCCCTGAGTAAGAATATGAGCATCTTTACTTCCATTTTTAAACCCTGAGTGTACCTTGTTCCTTGATCATCATAACTTTGAAGAAAGTTTTTCATAAACAGAAAGATAATGAAAATGAAGTTCACATGATTTTTTGAGTTTCACTTTGATGTTTCCCATGTGAAAATGGACTTTTTCCTGGAAATGACAAATTCCCAAATGCAAGAACTAATTTTGCTAAAACATCACTTCTCAGAAAGGAAATATTTTGACCTTTTTTATCGTGATCTTGGAATCTTTCTATTTTGGGGACCACAGTTAATTGAGAGTAAACAAACTTCCCTCAATACTTTCTGAGAGATGTATAGAAGGCAAGATGATCAAAGCCACTGTTGTAACCGAAGTCCCAACAGATGATGGATTACCCCATCAGAACCTCCTCTGAACCACAAGGTTAGCCAGTTCAGTCGGCTTGGAATAGGTATAAATGTTTTGTTTACTGGCAGCACTTGTCCAATATCTGTTACCAAGACTGATGGCTGTAGTGCGTATTGCCAGCACCGTTGGTACGGCTTTATCACATAAGCAGCCGAAACAAATGCTCATCTTCCTCTTCTGCTGCTGTGCCTTTGCCACGTGCTCCCTTCCGAATGCTCTGGCAGTTCTTGCTCCACGTTCAGTGCAAATCTCTTTGCTCACTCTGTCTCTGTTTGTATTTCTTTTTTACCTTTCTGTCCCTCCTCCCATATCCTTTCTGAGCTCTCTCAGAGCTCTCCGCTGCTGCTCTGGACATGCCCTTCATTACCCTCCCCCTCCTCTCACCCAGCTGTCACCACCCTGTTGTCCCTGTCCCCCATCACTCCACAGCACCCATCAGTGGGGATGCTCTCACGCCCAACAACTGCCAGCCTGAATTTCCTTTCCCTCTCCTGAAAGTGGGCTGTTAGCCTTTCACCTACTGTATGTGTCTTTGGGAGCTTGGCTGGGAACCCACAGATACAGTGGTCAGCAAGCCTTTCCACACAGCCAGAAATGAGAAAGTAGCACTCTGCTAATCAATCAAGTAATTATGGAGGCACTCGGAATAGTGGTCTCTTTATTACTCTCTCATGGCACTCCTTTTGGCATCTTGGAAGCATCTTGATAAATCTCATCACAGATCAGATTCATTATCAGGGTCTGATGTGGTCTTATGGTGAGATTGCTGAAATAAAATCTGTGCTTTCCACCCATCCTTTCTGCCTTGCAAAAGAAGGGATTCAACTCTCAGAAACTGTGACTGCATGAATGCAGAGATGGGAAAATGTAGTTTGAAATCCACATGTAGTTTGTCTTTTTTAGAAGAAAACAGACACATTTTCCATCTCATCAGGAAAAAGAGAATACAAAGACCAGGGCTTTGTGGGAGCTGGGGGAACTCTAGACATTTTTTCTGCTTCCTTTTTAGGTCAGTTCTGTGAGAAACTCTGGTCACATCTATACAAGGAAGTTGTGGTGATTTAATTGAAATCCATTTTATAATTCCTTTTAAGCCTGACAAGCTCTGGAAAATCCAGACAGGACTGATGAAGATGCTGCTGACCCTTCTGGTCACCAAGAGCCAAAGCTAGAGGTTTCCATTCCTATGAGGGAGTGGGCAGAATCTGGCATTTGCCCATCAGCCAAAGTCTCAGCACAAAGCTACTGTCCTCTCCATTTTGGGTACCTTAATGTGACAAATGGTAACCCTATGGAGCCCAGAATATCAAACTGTGACCATGATGCCTAAGGCACAAGCAGGATGCAGATCTTCCAGCTCTGCTGAGTGAGAGCAGGGTCTGCTGGAGAAGCAGGGCAGAGAGTTGCCAGTGCTGACATCTTCAATGGCTATGCCAAGCTTCAACAAGGTTCAGCTGTCAGAGACTTCCCCTTACACGGCCTCAGACTCCTTTCTTGTTTTCCTCTTACTAGGTTTAAATGAGGCTTGTTCCAGTTTGGCTTGCAATCATTTCATGGCTCATGAAGCCCACACACTGCTAACAGCAGTTACAGTGATAGCAATGTCTAATATCACTTAGCTGGTTTGGTCAGAAAATCTCCAGGAGCTTTGCCGTGGAAATATCATTATCTCCATTCCTAACCTTGGGCAAATCGATCACAGAAACTGAAATGTCTGCAAACAGCCCTGCTTAGGATTGTTTTTTAATTTTTTATGGTTCTTGGTATATGATGGACCTTTGCATGAACTTTCAACGCTGTGAATGAAATCAATCACAGCAATGTCATTTGTGGTGCAGCATTCCAGAATGTGATAGAAATAAACTAAGGGGATGACAAGATTTCTTCACTGAACATCAAAGCAACAACATAGCTTTCCTAAAGGAGCAGCAACCAGAAACCTTGCTAGGTTTCCCTTCAGGATGAAACGTTGCCAGGCGGTATCTCACTGACACGCAGCTGGCAATCGCCGTCTCAGAAACAGTCACACTGGTGATCTCAAGGAGGACAAACAGACCTAACAAGAGGACTTCACTGTCCTGCCTCCAGCTGGTCTCTCTGCTCCAGCAGAGAAAAGCACACTCACAGCCCAGTAGGAGAAAGTTTTTCCACATTTCAGACCTTTAAGCTTGTTTGGGTTTTTCACAAACTAGCAATATATTAGCTATAATCAGGGTTTACTGGCTTAAGCAAAACATTTGCCTTCCCCTAAGATTTCTCCATAGCTAACGTGCCTGCAATGTTTTTCGTATCGCTTTTCTTCTTAAGAAGAAACGGTATTTAGGTCACAGTAACTTATCTGCTAGAACTGTACATTTCCTTAAGAGCAGCTGGAATTGCTGTCTTTACAACCGAGAAAGAAAGAATATTTAAGGC
This sequence comes from Buceros rhinoceros silvestris, assembly GCF_000710305.1. NCBI lineage: Eukaryota > Metazoa > Chordata > Aves > Bucerotiformes > Bucerotidae > Buceros > Buceros rhinoceros. Next base: position 32,125 of record NW_010406288.1, on the reverse strand, counting down.
TGATGGTTTACACTTGCTTCACTGGACAAATGACACAGGAGGAACAGGAGCAGCAGATGGAAGTCCATTAATTTAGATTATTTAAGATGCCTCCTGCAGTTTGGGCCTCACTTGATGGGGAACTGTGGAATCAGTGTGAGGGAGTTTCCTCTGTTTGTACCTTGGGCTTCTTCTTACTGCTCAGAGTTTTGCTTTTGATTAACAAACCATCATGCCCTTGCAATCCATACAACTCACTGAAGGTGAGGAACTCCAGTCCACATCCTGTATCAGGATCATTTCTCCTTTAATGAGATGCATACCTACTAAGGAGTCTGCATTTAATTTTTTTTTTAAACCTGATCTTATCTATTGAGCAGACGGACAAGTATGAGTTAGTAACAGGGCTTCTTTCTGGCTTTTTTAATTACGGAGATCTGCAGAACTTTTTCCATTCTTGTTCTTCAGGTATTTGTATTAGTTTCACTCATTCTATCATAGTAAAACACATTACAAGGAAACCAAAAACTACATTCTGAAAATGTTGTCCCAAAACCTCTGACACAGAAAGCAAGGGATGATATAGACCCCTCAGCAGCATAAACCTTCAATGCCCCAGCACTGGATATTTTACTGGGACAAGAAGATGTTTCAGTGTTTCAAATGTTTAGTGCAGTAAAATCCGGGCTGGCTTCAACCATCGCTCTGGCTGGCAAGTGAACTGCAGGCAGCACAACACAGAGTCCCTGGGGAGAGCCTCTTGGGAGTCCAGGAAGGCTGAACACTCTCCAAGAAGGAAATCTTAAAGGCGCAGGAGCAGGCCATCCCCATGTGCCGACAGATGAGCTGGCACAGCTGAACACAGAGTTTTGGCTGGAACTCAGGTAAAAAACCGAGAGTTTATGACCGTTGGAAGAGGAGGCAGCTCAGGAAGACTACAAGGGTCTTGTGAGGTTATGCAGGGAGAAAGTTAGAAGGGTCAAAGCCTAACTAGTCAAGGTGACCCATTTAATGAATGAGGAAAAGGCTGTGGATGTTGTTTACCTGTCCACAGCAGTCCCCTGGAGAAACTGGCTGCTCATGACTTGGATGAGTGCACTCTTCACTAGATAAAAAACTGGCTGGATGGCCAGGCCCAGAGAGTGGTGATGAATGGAGTTAAATCCAGTTGGTGAATGGTCATAAGTGGTGTTCCCCAGGTCTCAGTACTGGGGCCTGTTCACTTTATCATCTTTATTGATGATCTGGATGAGGGGATCGAGTGCACCCTCAGTAAATTCGCAGATGACACCAGGTTAGGCAGATGTGTGGATCTGCTTGAGGGTCAGGAGGCTCTACAGAGGGATCGGGACAGGCTGGATCAATGGGCTGAGGCCAGTGGTATGCAATTCAAAAGGGCCAAGTGCTGGGTCCTGCATCTTGGGTCACAACCCCATGGAATGCTACAGGCTTGGGGAAGAGTGGCTAGAAAGCGGCCTGGCAGAAAAGGACCTGGGGGTGTTGGTTGACAGCCAACTGAATACGAGCCAGCAGTGAGCCCAGGTGGCCAAGAAGGCCAACAGCATTCTGGCTTGTATCAGCAAAAGTGTGGCCAGCAGGAGTAGGGAAGTGATTGTCCCCCTGTACTCAGCACTGGAGAGGCTGCACCTCAAACACTGTGTCTAATTTTGGGCACTTCACTACAAGAAGGACATTGAGGTGCTGGAGTGTGTCCAGAGAATGGCAACAAAGCTGGTGAAGAGTCTAGAGCACAAGTCTTATGAGGAGTGGCTGAGGGAACTGGGGTTGTTTAGCCTGGAGAAAAGGAGGCTCAGGGGAGACCTTATCGCTCCCTACAACTATGTGAAAGGAGGTTGTAGCGTGGTGGAGGTCAGTGTGTTCTCCCAAGTAATAAGCAACAGGACAAGAGAAAATGGTCTCAAGTTGTGCAAGGGGAGGTTTAGATTGGACATTAGGAAAAATTTCCTTATAGAGGTGGTTGTGAAGCATTGGGATAGGCTGCTCCGGGAAGTGGTTGGGTCACCATTTCTGGAGGTATTTAAAAGACATGTAGGTGTGATACTTAGGGACATGGTTTTGTGGTGGACTTGGCAGTGCTGGGTTAAAGGTTGGACTGAATGATCTTAAAAGTCTTTTCCAACCTAAAAAATCCTATTCTACTCTATGACCCTCAGCAGCTTTGCTCTGCATGCTGGTACGGTAGTATAAGAGCTCCCGGGATGGCTCTGTGCCCATACCAACATGCTCTGCCACAAGTAGAGCTTATCATCCCTGGCCCAGAGCCAGGCTAATAAAAGGATCCTGAGCTGTCCCGGAGATGCCCCATGATGTGGCACCACGCCATGTGCATCTCCACAGGCAAGCACTGCAGCACTACGGCTTTGCCCGCTGCTGTTGCAGTGGTGGGGGTAGAGGTGCCCTAAAAGGTTTGTGCCAGTAGCTCTGGTTGTGCCAGTCTCCATACTTCCCCAAGGCATGTTGCTGGGGTTTTTTTCTGAATGTTGCTGAGTTCATTGTCACAGAGCTGTCTGCTACCAAGTCCCCTCAGGCTTTGGGTTAGGCTAAAGGAATTAATGAATGTCACACCTTTTTCTTGGATAAAGGGAGACTGAAAAATAAATGAAACACCCACAGAAAAAGGAAGGTCCAGTTACTCTGAGCAAAAGCAAACTGGTTTGTTCCTGCTTGATCCTTATGGGGTTCTGCTCCCACCACATACTCCATCCCCTCTCTACCCTTGCTTTTGGAAACCAGGAGCTCAGCAGAGGAGGCTGCACAGTACTGACTGCAAGCTGTGTCGCTCCTGCACTGGTGTTATCAGCCCTTGATTTTACAAAGTACTGAGCATTGGCAGAGGTCAGTTGTTTTTAAAGGGCTGCTTTTCAATTTTTTATTGCATTCACCACAGAGAAGACTGACTTGGCAGTTTCTGCAGCTTGAATGGTCGTCAGGCAGTACAAACCACAGAAAGTATGTGCCTGCATTCTGAAAAACTCCCTCTTTGTAGTTGGAGATCACTCACCCTTGCTGAAAAAAGGAACACTTCATTATTTTCATCCCTAAAGACTAGTGTCAGTTCCCTCTTTAAACTCCAGAGTTTTACGTCCTGCCCATATTAGGACAGCTACTTAAGTGGTGATTTAAGGAACCCAGCCTGAACTGCCACTATGTAAACCTCTTCTTGTAAGCTTGTCCCAGCACAGCCCTTGTGGGACTCTCAAGGCGCGTACCAGCAAGAGCAGCTGTGGTGCTCCAGCGAGCCTCTCCAGCTTGCCCACTGGCAGTGGGAATACCTGCATCCCAGCCCCCAGAGAGCAGTCTGCAGCATTTCCCATATGATCTGAGTCACTGTGTGCCAGAAAAATGGTACTTGTCCACTGGAGTCAAGCGAACTGGATTTCGCGGACTTTTTGATGACTTTCCTCATAAAACATTCCCACATTTGACTGCAGAAAGCAGGAAATGCATTCGCATCTCCCCTGAGGTGTAATACTGGCAGAGAACTGCCCTTTCAAGGAAAAAAGAGAGAAAGCCAAGCTGTCCATGCCCTTCACCAGGGGTTTTGAATCAAAACTGAATCACTGTTTGTATGGTATCATGCCAAGCCCATGTCTCAGCACTTCCCCAGAGGATGAAACCAGGAAGGTTTTTTTTCCTGCCTTTGATGAATAACTTCAGTGTCAGTGGAAGCAGGGCTGGGGAGGTGGAGCTGGTGCTTTCTGAAATACCACTGCTCTGCTGCAGCTAGGGACAAGCCATAGCTCCTCAGCTTCAAGAACCCCAGGGACTCTTCATTCCTGGTTAACGTGCCTTGGGCATCCAGGGCCAGGGAGGAACTGTCCAGGTTTCAGCATCGGGAAACTCTCCCAGGATGGGGAGGGGATGTCTGTGGGTGAGGGTCAGTGAGGAGAAGCAGTGTCTGACATGGCTCCGGGATGTCCAGGCAGGGCTGTGGTAAGGCCTGTTAGGGTAAGTCCCAGGCAAGTGCTGCTGGTGGTCTGCCAACTCCAGTTCTATCTGGGAGGGTCCTGGGGGCAGCAACAAGGTCCTGCCCGGAGTCAGCCCCAGCAACCATTTATCTCAGCTTCTTTAAAAAGTGTCAGAAGTCTCAGTGAGTGTGTCTGTCTTCCTGTGTGTCCCCTCCCTCAGAAACTCCCCGCCAGCTAGCCCAGAGCCTGTTGGTCAATGCCAACCATGACCCTCAGGGACAGGAGTTTTGAAGAAAACAAAATTCTGACAAATCTGTAAGAAGAGGCAATCTTTCAGGGAGAGTGGCCCAGGGGACAGAGGGATGCTGTGACAAGGAGATAACCCCACCATAGGCACCAGTGAATCCACAGAGAAGGGGCACCTTATAAACAACCCCATCACAGTAAGATCTGCAGTCAGAACTTGCCTATCGTAAGAATTGAAGGCACAGCTCTCTAGGACACAAGGCTTCATGAGCTCCAGGGCTAACATCTAGAACTGGCTAACTGGCTACCCTAATTTGCTCTTCAGAGCCTCCAGGGAAGGACATGCCATAAAATGAGACTTGGTCTGTATTTACACCCTTACTCCAGTGTGACATATGCATTATCCCCTTGGGTCTCTATCACTTGTCTGCCAGAAGGTGGCAAGAGGACCTTCCTATGGGAGCGAGTAGTTTTGGTGGAGTAAACCTGACCCTAGTTTTCAGGGATTCTAAAGAACGCAGTACCGGTGAAACTGTTTAAAGACTGCAATAGTTCCTCCCTTTCCCTTTTGCTGTGTAACCATGTCACATGCCCTCCTGCAAGAACAAAGTGGTTTCATAGCACTGAGCCCCCCAGTATCATACAATGAACAGAGAGTTACCGGTTTTTCTAGCCTTGTGACAGACAAGACAGGCAGACAGACACATTGCTGCATGTCATGTTCTCCTTTTTCTGGCTTGCTCTGTACTTTCCAGTTGTGCTGGGGCTGTTGGCCTCCTGATTGCCTTCAGTCAGCTGCCGGTGAGTCACGCTGGCCTCCCAGCAGGGCTTTCTGAGAACACCCACAAAAGCCATCAGTGACAGCAGATCAGAACTTATCCCCAGAAGATGTGCACCTTTCCTCCCCTCCACTTGCAAACTTTCACTGAAAGCAAACTCACTGCCTCTCAGCGACTGCCACTGTCAGCACCTCATGTCATTTATAAGGTGCCACACTAAAGCAAAGGCAATAAAAAGCAATTGGGTTAACAATTTCCAAGAATAACAGAGGAACACTTTCCTTTTTCATGCATCATTTTCATGAATGAACAATTCATTCATGAATGTGACAATTCCTGCATTCATAAAAAAACCCCAGCCAACACAAACATGGTGACATCTCCTAGCTGCCTGTGGCTGTTCAGCTCTGTGACTTGTGGGGAGGGGACAGACCCACGCCAAGCTCCTGAGCCACAAGGAAGGGAAAGTATGATAGAGTAGCATCACTGAGCACAGCAACTGTCCCAGAGGCAACGTGGGTGCCCTAGTCTGGGAGCTGAATTTGCACACAAATAATTTTAGGTTGCAATTATTTTGATGCTGTGGTATAATATTGATACTGGGGAGATTAAAAGTGACAAGATTAGCCAGTGTTACACGTTTTGTCTCTCTGTGTATCAGCAGCTCTGTTACTGAGGGTTCCCACTGGGCCTGTCTTGCTCAGTGAAGCTAAGGTTCTGTTTCTACCTTTGAACCTGCAAGGCATCCCATGAAGTTCAGGCATTTCCACTTGATTGAGCCCTGCTTTAGCATTAGAAGGTCCTCGGGTAGTGGGCTCCCATCTGCCCAGCACCCACATCTTCTGAGCTCCTCTTAAAACACCAGCTGCCAAGCCAACACTTATACAAGTCCACTGCCCGATCACAGTGAGAGAAATCAGAGGAAATTATCACTGCTGGACTGCAAACAAACCAGTTGGTCAAA
>NW_010406288.1:24965-26102 GCF_000710305.1 Buceros rhinoceros silvestris | reverse complement strand
AAAGAGGTCAAAATACATTCCTTTTACCTTTTCAACCCTTCACCCAGTTCTGAAACTTTTGATGACACTCCATGTGGGGTACCTAGACACAGGATCACAGGGCATTAGGCTGGAAGGCTGGAAGGAACATCGAGAGGTCTGTACTGCAACCTCCTGCTCAAAGCAGGCACAATCATAAGCTCAGACCAGGACGCTCAGGGATCTGTTTTCTCCAAGGATGCAGACTGCGCAACCTGGGTGACCTGGTCCAGTGCTTGACTGCCCTCATGGGGAAATGAGTCCTTATATCCAGCCTGAGCCTCTTATTTCAACTTCAGCCTCTGGACTCTTGTCCTCCGAATGTGTATGGCTACAAAGATCCTGGCATGATCTTCTTGCTGGGGAGCTGCTGTTAGGTTCTTCCAAAGACATCTCTGCCCCAGGCCAAACCAGACCCATTCACTTCGCCTCTCATCACAGGGCAAGTGCTCCAGCCCTGACTTCCAGCTTGGTGACCCTCTGCTGAACAGGCACCAACTTTCCTGTACTCAGCGCGGGGCAAGGGCTGTACAGAACAGGACATGGTATTCTAGATGTGGCCTGATGAGCAGTGAGTGGGGGGCAATAACCCCTCCCTTCCATCTGCTCCCTCTTCTCCTGTTAACACAGCCCAGGGTGCTGTCGGTCTCCTTGGCTGTGAGGGCACATTGCTGGTTCCCGGTTAAACTGAAGGGGCTTTTCCTTCCCAGATGCACAACTTTGCATTTGCTTTTGTTGAATCTCCTGAGGTTCTTGTCAGCCCATGCTGCCATGTCCAGGACCCTGTTTTGTAGTATTCTTACATTTGTACTAGCTTGGAGGTTCCCCGCTTTCTTCAGTTCTTCTTCAAGTTCAGAAACCACTGGGAAAAGCAAATGTTTTCTTTAAAAGAGCACTTCAAACAGTCACAGCATATGACAGTTGTGTTTTCAGTGCAGCTTAGCAAATTTAAAGTACTTGCAGCAATGGACTGCCTTAAGTTGGCAACAAGAAATGAGTTCTTGCAGAAGGGTGAAAGATAATTTTGACTCTCTTGCTTCCATTGACAAAACACAGCACTACTTCTGAATTATAGATTTATTATGAAATGTCTGTTTTGGAGTGTTATGGGTAAAGGCT
>NW_010406288.1:21219-24838 GCF_000710305.1 Buceros rhinoceros silvestris | reverse complement strand
GGCCCCAGCCACTAGACAAATGACAGACGCTTTCTATTAATCCTTCTCCTTTCCCAAAGGGGAAAGAGAAAGGCGATAGGGAAGAGAGACTTATGAATTGGGAAAGAAAATTAAAATTGTTTTAATGAGAATAATAATAATTAATTGAAATATATACAAATATGTACAAAAAACAATATCAAAATCAACTCCCCTGATGGCAACCACGTCACCGTCACCACTGGTGCTGTGGGCAGACACTGGGAAAGGACCAGGCTGGGCTCAGCAGCAGATGGGAACTGGATGCAGGAGCTGGATTCCAAAACCAGATTCAGGAATGCACAGATTGGGATTGAAGGCAGAACAGACAGAGTCCCCAGCTATTGAAGAGGAGAACTTGACCCTTGTGATCCCTCAGCTTTACACTGAATATGACGTGTATGGGATGGAACACCTTGTTCGTCAGTGCAGGGTCACCTGTCCTGTCCGCTCCTCCCTGCAGGTGCAGCCTCTCACTTACTGCACCCCCACTGTGGTACAGAGGGTTTAGCAGAGACCTTGGTCTGCACAGGAGCAAGTGTGAGCCAGAGCCTGTCTGCATCCCAGTCCCTGGTGGTAACTGTGAACATCAAGTGTTGTCACTTCTGGAAGCTGACACTGTCTGCAGAAATATGCCGTTAACTTCAGAAAGTGCCATGAGTTAGAAGAGATGAGCTGGAAAGTGAAATCACTGAACAGAATTGGTTCAGTTTTAACTCAGACAAGGACACGGGGCATGCTGCATGGGTTTATTACTGAAGTGGGGTTCAGAAACCAACAGACCTAGAACACCTGGTTTCTTCTGAATAACTCCTGAAATGTCCTCCCTAACCTCAAAAATAGAAGGGAGGACAGGCATGACTCTTGATTCTGGTCTCAGCAATTCTCAAAGAAGTTCCTTGCTAGCCCATTGTTATTATTTTTGTCTGGCACCAGAAAACAGCACTCAGGACCCTCAAATGGACTCAGAAATTTTAGCATGAGTAGGACCTTTCCTTGTTGTGTCTGTCCAAGACATGCAATACAGCACCAATGCCAGCAACGCAAAAGAGAGGCAAAGCCTTGCAGCCTGGCAGCTGATTTTACTCTCGGTGTTTACCAGAAAGAGGAATGATCAGATTTAGCCATGCTACTGCCCCCTCACCGGTGACCTATCCACCTCAGAGATCTGTGCTTATTTTTATAACGTGCCTGTGACCTGACAGGATTCAACCCACTTGTAACCTGAAGGTTTAAAGGTGTTGGGGGAGAACACCACCCACTGAGTATCTTGCACGCTACCAACAACTGCCTGAAACTCGTTCCCTCTCCTTCCCACGCAGAGCTACCTCATCTACGCTGCTGCCACCGGAAGGGCTGCAGCAGAGGGGACCTTCCCTCCCCACAGTCACCCCGCGCTGCGCCCATGACCAAACATTATTCACAGGCGGGGAAGGACTGATGAAACAAAACGAGAGCCAGAGGGTGAAGACGAAGAGAGTACAGGTCTTGCCTAAAGCCAAGGACGCTGAGCACAGCCTCACCGAACAGGAAGCCAAAGGACGTCAGCAGACTCACATGCCTGTAAAAACAACCTGCATGAGATCAGCCTCTGGTCGCAGCTGCAGCGAGCAGAACGAGCCCTCTGACATAGCTGGCAATCACCTACATCACACCTATGTTTGCCAGGTTACCCCGTACCAAAGAACGAGAAAAATCACTTTCCTCCTTAGAGCTGACATCTCTATCAGCAGGACTACGTGCCCTTAAAGGTAAAATGCTGTTTTAGGTGACTGGTAGAAGAAGAGCTGTGCAAAAAACATTTACAGTTCAGAAATTGCAGAGCTTTTGTCAAAACAGTAGAAAAGGTAGAAAGTCAGTGTAGAGTGAAAATAAGCAAACCAACAGACTTGCAAAAACTGTCCATTAAAAATTAGCCACTATGTGTTCAGCTGGAATCAGTAGCCACTTTTGCGAGAGGGCTGATGACTTTTCTTGGTGGCGATGATCCACTTCCATCTGCTCAGTGTTGCTGCTCTTACGGTAAAAAGTCACCAGGATAGTCTGGTACAAAACATCTTAATTTCAGCTATTACAAAATATCAATTTCAAACTAAACTGGTTGTTGGGAAATTAAAACTAGAAGTGGCTTTCCCTGGTCATATACCTAAAAATCACTTTCAGTAAAGTGTCAGTAAGTTCTTGTGAAATTGCCACGTACTTGATACACAAGAACTACACCAGTACTAGGAGTACTGGTAAATGTGCAGGGTGAATGCTTCAAGTGGATTTCCTTTGTTTTTTCCTCCATTACGTAATTACAAGACTTCGGCTGATGCAAAATTCTTGATAAATTAAGCAGAGGCAATGAATTAATATATAACTAGATATAGGATATATGCGTATATTTGAAGTTGATACTCGAGGGTACTTGAGATGCTACTTGAGGACAGAATTTTGCTGGGTAAGGAGAAGGGAAGGTTGCCACCTTTGAAAGAGAAAATTAATAAGGGAATTGCTATGCAGGCAGCGGTTGCTACTTATGATTCACAGCACCAAAAAAGTGTGGACACATTCACATTGAAACAAGTTAAACCCAGTGAGATGGGACTGTATGGGAAAGAGAGGTCTTGTGCCGTGAATTTATATCCAGACAGATAATAAATTAATTTTCAATTTGGAGCCTGTACCAAACTAACATAGCTGTGTTATTGACTTCAGCTGAGCTGTTCTGATTGATTGAAGATACAGCTCTTTGCTTAACTATCTATCTGGTTGATAAAGTTGAAATAAAAGATGAATCTGTAGGACAGGAAGGGATACAGGACCTGATCTGAAGTTCTCTGAAGGCTTTCAAAAGAGACATTTGTGTTTATTTCTGTGGAACGCCTACTCCAAAAAAGTTTCATTGTTATCACCATGGCAGGAATGTGGCTTCCCAGGGTATCTTGCACGACCTTCCCATCTTGCTGGGCTGCCTTGGCCGTGGCCCAAACCCTGCCTGGCATCAGCATCCCTCCGTGATAACCCAGCTGACGTGCCGCAGGGCACGCTGAACACCTCCACCCAGCCCGAGTGAAACCACTGACATCCGTTAGGAATTACTCGTTTGGCACACAATCAAAACAGAAAATATGTCAGATTTCTGTGGTGCTCATCACACAGGGCACGGTGAGAGGATGCTCAGGGATGGGTGGGTGAAGACAAGGTCAGCAAATGGGGCCATTGTCCTCCTGCAACCCACAGAGTGGCTCAGTCACCCATATCTGCTCTAACTCACCTCCATCATGATGGCCCCAGCGTCACTGCAGATGCGTGCAGTGCCGAAGGAAAGCAGTACTGGGGCTCACAGCCCTGCTGACCAAACTGGCCCCTGCCAAGGCTGGGATCGGCAGCAGCGACAGCATGCACCAGAGACACAGGGTTTAAAGCTTGGTGCTACCTGTGGATCAGGTGCTCAGGGGCACCTGAGACATCTGGCCTGAAGAGGTGGGTTCTCTAGGTTGGCTTTTCAGAATAAAGAGAGAAAGCAAAGTCTGAAACTAGGCATTTGCACTATAAATACCTAATTTCCCCACATTTCTTCAACGGTATAGAGAATCCTTCACTTCCTCCCTAGAAA
>NW_010406288.1:17157-21126 GCF_000710305.1 Buceros rhinoceros silvestris | reverse complement strand
CAGGAATGCTTGGTGCTAAATGATGTTTATACTCACACTGCCTGGCTCCAGCTACAGAAAGCACAAGTTAGGGAGCTGTAAGATAAATGTGAGGAGGCCCCTCCAGTCACTAAAGCTAAGGAGACACTGGACCAGATTGCTGGGAGAGCCATGTGAAACCCTTATCATTGCAGGTGTTTAAGAACAGGGCATCTGTCAGGGTCAGTTGAGGTGTGCAGGGTTCTGGCTAAGGGTAGGGATCAGACAGATCACCTCTGAGTGCCAGACTTCTTACCTTGTCTCTCATGACCCAATAAAAACTCATGTCTACCCTGCTACTGCAAAAAGTGCTGTAGCCTCTGCTGATGCTAAAAAGTGTCAAAACCTCAGTTTTAAATATCATGAGAAAGATAGTAACTATGCAGTAACACAGTTTCTCTAACATCAGGCAGAGGCAGGGGATCAGCAATGACTCAAAAACTAACGCTGCCTCCTGAATCATTGCGTCCAACTGCTGCCGCATTACTGTCTGTGGCACCCGCGAATTTCCTTCACCATCTCCCACCCTCCAGCAGGGTCCAGAGCACTTTACCTGCTGATTCATGGCTGTGTGAGGGCTTAAGGCTGCGGACAGCTAAAGGCAGATGATTTGGCTAGAGTTATTTCTCAGGAACAAGTGCCGTGCTTATCTGTTAGGGAATAAAATTCTCCGGTGTGCCAAAAAAGCACTTTCAGTTCTCCAGAAAATTATCACTTCTCTCAGACATCAGCCACATGGATAAAAGCGATTGCTTCCTCAAGAAGATGAGCAAAGTGAGGGCACCTAGGCAATTCAGATCATCTCTCTCCTTCTCTGACAAGGATTACAGCTGTCACTACGTACCCACAGCACATCGCGGACTGCAGCAGGCCAGTGTTGTGCTCTGCACTCTCACAATGCCTCTCCCTTGAGCACCACTTTCATCCACATCGCTCGACAGAATTCGCAAAGGGGAGTAGCATCTTTATTCACATTTGATGGACGAGGAAACTGAGTCAGAGATACCACAGCAGAAGCAAGAATGCAACCCGGGTCTTGTACACCAAGAGCTGGCTAGTCAACAGACAGTCCTCATGAAGATCCATGGCCAGGTCACCATGATAAAAGACTGTCTCTTCAGTTGGTGAAGGAGTTGAGCTGAGGAAACTGGTCCCAGAGCCCAAAAGACAGAATGCATTTCGTGCCCTAAAATGTTAGTTCACACAGCAACTGACTCCTGGGGCTTTGTTTCTGCTTTGACCTCAGCCACGGGTCACTCACTCAAAAGGCATCCTCTGATAGTGTAAGCCACTGCCTGCTTTCCTGACAGTAGTGGGGTGGGAGGTGAAGGGAGGGGACATGTTTCTGCTGTCCCAGCTGTGGTGTCCCCTCCTTAGAGCCATTAGACACTGGCTGGTCTCTCTGACAGCCACTAGGCCAGATACACAATGTCCTTCAGCTCTGGGACGTACATGCCAAACAGTGCAGTTTTAAGGCAACACACCAACCACACCAACACCAACAAAGATGTTCGGCCCTCTGCAGACTGTCCCACAAAATCCAGTGGAATCCAACACATTTTCTGTGCCACTCAGAAAGAGAGAGGTCCAGGGAAGAGAGCTTGGTGCTGACACTCCTTTTTCTGGGAGGACCCTTATGGAAGCTGCAGTGGCTCTTAATTCACCTGAACTGCGTCACATCCATAAGGCTCCTTTGTAGCAGGGGGGCTCAAGAAGACAACCTGTAAACAATGGCCCACCACTCACTTATCATGCCTTCTGCTTTACCCTCTGATGGTATCTTGCCATTGACTAAAGCCTCAGTCCCTGCACATGCGATTAACTTCATGTGATGTGATGTGATTAGGTCACAAAGGTCCCAAGTGCAGGGCAGAACAGTCTAGAAATAAACATGATCTCCTCGATGTATGTTGAGAAGAGCAGTTAGAAAGCACCCCTGTCTCTGTCAGGACTCTGAAATATTTTCTAATAATGGCAACTGTATATGCAGATGTTTCAAATAGCCACTCAAACACGAGTTTTCTGGCTACAACTGTCGAAAATGCTTTCATTTGAGAAACTGTTATGTTCCTCTAGAGCAACTACTTTGCCTTTCAATGTTCTATTTTTGTTTCAAAGCTCTTCTAATGATTTTCTTAGAAAAGATGTTATCCTCAGCCAAAACCAGATCAGATGGAAACTGTGGAACAACACCCTGGGAGACCTGAAAACCCCCTCACCTTTAGATTTCTGTATGGTGCTGGGTGTGGTTTTGTGTACTGTACATTTATAATCACGGAGAGACTGAGGGGCTCGATTTCCAGTTGAATAGGTTTTCCCTGGGACATTCTCCCAAAAGTTTAACTTGTGTGTAACTGAAATTTTCATAAGAAAGTTTGAGCAGTTACAAAGGCTTTCCCTCCCCACTTGCTAAGCAGAGAGCTAGTGGCTTCCTGTCAAGGAAACAATTAGTCTGCTCTTGACTTTGTTAGTCAGGTCTGGCATTCCCCTCCAAAAAAAAAAAAAAAAAAAAGAAAGAAAAGAAGATATTGCTTAAAAGAAAGCAGTCAAGCGATGCTAAATTAGCCTATACCTATATAAACGTTAACAAGCATGGGTGCATCCTCCCATGTCTAGCACACGCAGTGGGCTGAGATAACTGACCGCTACACTCACCACTTCCAGAGTCCATCTATTTCTAAGAATACAGTGGGGTTTCACTCCCACAGGGACTTTTCATTCATACACACACTTATCTTTAGCACACAGTTTTACTCCAGACCAGTGCAGGAAGAACGGGCCTTTCCACTGAACGCGTAGCAGAAGGCAGAAACACAACATGCTTCCACCTGCTATCTCTTGAGGCAACTACACCAGCAGTTGAACAAGATAAATCCCTTTGGGGGCGATACTGTTCATGTAACTAAGGCAAAGAAAATGGGCTGGGTGTCAACAGCTGTCCCTAAGCAACAAAAGATCTGTTGTGGCCGCTGACAGGTATGAAAAGTATGGAGGAAGTTAAAAGAAATTTTCATGCTAATATGCTGTGGAAATGGAGAGAGAAAGGGTGAAAGTGGTTTGACCTCCTTTCTTAGACAGCATCTCATACTTAACTCTTCTAATTCTGTAAACATGTACCTGCTAGGAGTAAAACACACAGGCTTAAAGCCACTGTCACAGCAACTTTGCGTGCTAGCAAGTATCACCATAATGCAGCAGCATCAGCCTGAGTTACTGTGCAGCTTTTCAAGACTTCGGCAGCGTGTAACAGCAGCAGATCCTCCCCCACTCATAAAATAATGGCAGGAGGATCATCATGCCTGTTCTTCCTCCAGCCATGTCAGCCCTGTACTGCTGGCCAGAGGCAACCCTCGCAAGGTGAAACTACCCTCCGTCATGACTGTTAGGCAAGGAAATGCCAAAGGCTTGCAGCAGTGTTTAAAAACCATAGAGTCCAGTGCTTCAAATCCAGGAGTGATGCTTGCCAACGTGCACTCAGACTGGCCAGCACACTCCTGACTTTGTGGGGCAAACCACTGAAAAGTGACAGATCACCTCACTTGTCTTCTTTTGGTGGTGTCTTTTTGAGAGGTACCTTAACAGACCAGATTCTTCTACAGTGCTGCATGGGTTTCCTTGGGGGTCTAGTACACAAAAAAATAAGACATCCCAAAGTAAAAGGTAATCTTTAAAGATCTGAGTGGCAAAGGTAGCCATTTAAAAAATAATTACTAGCTACATTATGTTAAAAACAATGCTTCTATACACCTTCCTAGGGAGGGTATTGCTGGTTTTGTGTACTGTACAAAGATGTTTATTATCTGATTTGGCCATTTTTGGTTATCTTGAATGTGAGCACAGCTTTATGACCCATAACTGCTTCGTGGATACAGTCTCTACATGGAATAGATATACCTCCTTTTTTTTTTTTTTTTTTTTTTTGTTGGGTTAAACGGATTTTTTACCCATCAT
>NW_010406288.1:0-17095 GCF_000710305.1 Buceros rhinoceros silvestris | reverse complement strand
TTTTTTGAGTCGGTTAACAGGATATTTCACTCTACATGTGTTTAAGAGACTGTGTATCCTGGTAAAGAGACTTGCTGTCCAATGTCTACACACACAGGTCTACTCCAGTTCACTTTCAGGATTAAATATCCGCACTCCAACAGCCCTCTCACTTCCTCAGAATCAGCATCCAAACTTCAGGAAAAAACAGAGGTAAAAAGTATCACTTTGCTCCTCAGACAACCCCCCTGATCTTTTTTGCAGGTGATTTTGTAAATCAGGGGAGTGATTTCGTACTGGAATCATTAATTTCTCGCCTCAGACAGAGTTTATCCAGAAAGAGCTAACTTCCATCAATATAAATTTTGTATTTCCCTGAGGTATAGAAGCACAGAGCACCTTCACGGCTGGGTAAATGTGGAAGCAGAGGGCTACTTGCCCTTAGCTGTGCTACTACCTGCATATGAAGATAAAATGGTTCAGAAATACCAATATGATTTTGAAGCTTATGCCAAATTTTTTACATGAATATTTGGGACTTCAGTGTGTGTTTCTTCTTTTTTTTTAGTCAGTATAAACATGCCAATAAGAGAGGTGATTTTCTGACAACATAGTCGTGCACGTAACAGCTGTAGTAAATACTTTTTATTAAATACCAGCTGTTGAATCGGAGCAAGTCATTTTGGTATGGAACAACACCTTGTATATATTTGTTTATAAATACCTTCGTGTTTATTTAAGTGTTAATACAAACACACTGCCCAACGAATACCAATAGTATTTTAGTATGAGACAATGTACTTATTTGTCAGCACTTGCATCCAGAAAGACCAGTTTGGAGATTGATATTTGTGTGTGATTATCATAAACCAAGGCTCATCCAGAAAAAGAAAACTGTCAGGCTGTAATACATTGGTTGACTTTGCCCCTTTACCATGTTCACAGAGTCCCAGGATCACTGAGGTGGGAAGGCACCTCTGGGGATCATCTGGTGGAGGTCACACAGTCCAGAGCAAGGTCAGCTTGAGTAGGGTGCTCAGCGCTGTGTCCAGTTGGGTTTTGAATATCTCCAAGGGTATAACCCCGGGAATAATCCACAGCATCTCTGGGCGATCCCTACCAGTGTTTGACCTCACAGAAAAAAAGGTTTTCTTACATTTATACGGAGTTTTCTGTGTTTCAGTTTGTGCCTGTTGCCTCTCATCCGGTCATTGGGCACCACTGAGCAGAGCCTGGCTGCCTCTTCTTTACTTCCTCCCATCTGGGTATTTGTACACATTGACAAGTACTCCCTGAGCCTCCTCTTCTCCAGGCTGAGCAGTTCCAGCTTTCCCAATCTCTCCTCATACGACAGATGCTCCTGTCCTTTTATCATCTTTGTGGCCTTTCACCGTTCTCGCCCTATCAAGTCCATGTCTCACCTGCACGGGGGAAGCCAGAACTGGACGCAGCACTTCAGGTGTGTCTCTCTAGGTCTGAGCAGACGGGAAGGATCACCTCCCTCCACCTGCTGGTGACACTCCTCCTGATGCAGCCCAGGATGCTGCTGGTTGGCTTTGCCACCAGGACACATCGTCAGCTCATGTTAACAATATGAGCTTGTCAGCATGGATGAGACAAAGGTCACTTCTGAAGGTGGGACCTGGACTTCCAAATCATTGAGCTATTTCTGAAAGTATATTCCATGCCCTTTTCCCCAAAGAAAGGGGTGTGTGGTTGGCCCATTTATCTAAGCAGTGAGAGGTTTATGTGTTCTTCCACAACGTGATCACCTACAGTCTGAGAGAGTCATAGGCCAAGAAGGGCAATCAGATCGTTTGCTGACCCCAGTGTTACATATCTCCTAACCACCTCTGCACTGAATGCAGTTAGTTGCATTCAGTGGTGTTTGGCTGATGTTTATCATTCAGAGAGCTGTCCAGTTTTGACTGGACTTTCAAGAAATTTTGGCTCCAACTTGTATTTGTTTCAGTAACAATTAACCATAATTTAGCTATGAGCTAAATGAACTTCTCATTAGAACTTGTCTAGCTTTGACTTCCAGACACTGGAGTTCATTTGACTTTTTCTACCATTAGCACCGTCTCCTTCAGAAAATGCCTATCAAAAATCAATCGGATCTACTTTCAGCCCAAAGTTTCACTCCCTTTAAACCTCCCAGTGAAAGATGTTTTTTCCAACCTACAAATATGCCTCTTCATTTTTGAAAACTGAATCTTCTAATCTTGAAACTGGAAGAAGGACTTTTGCACCAAATTTTTTCTTTCTCCAACCATATCAGCTGCTCAGACGAGATATGAACTCCACCTACACTGAACTGCCTCTCCATTTTTTCACTGTTCTTTAAAAAATAGAGTAGAAACTTCAGGGCATAGGTTTGTGTGTTTGCATGCATCAGGCCTCTATGAAAAACAGATATGTTATTCTGGATAGTAATCCAGATGTTCGAATGGACTGGATTAGAGACAACACCATAAATAATTAAAATCAGCACTCTTGTGTTGAGCCCTTTTAAAACAAAAATCTTATTTTAGAAGAGGTATGCCAGAAAGATCATCTTCCAGAAGTTTAACCAGATGATAAGCTAGAAAATCCCTACCAGCATGTCTGCCATAAAACCTCATTAATAGGGTCTTTCATAGCTTGAGATGAATCCTAGAACTTGAGACTTCCTTGAAGTGTGTTACTGTTTCTGTCTTCCAGATCTCTACATACCTCTCAGGAGCTGTTCATACCTGTTACCTCCTCCTTATCATGGGTCCCAATCCTGAATGACAGTGCTTGCTGTGAGCAAATCCTATTAAGCCACAACAGCAAATACAGCAAAAATCAGTTGTCTAATTGAGATACATGCTGTGACAGTGGTGAAGAAAAATGATAGGTCAAGGCCTGTTGCATTTTCTGCTCACAGATGGTATTAAATATTTTCCAGTGGTTGATGTCAGGCGCTCAATTTCAGCTGTAGTTAGAGCTGGAGCAGAAGAGAAGGTAAGAATCAGCACAATCCCTTTGTTTAATGACCAGTTTCTTGGCCTGGCCTAGGAAAGACTAGAGATACTTTGATGTTTTCTTTATACCCATTACTTCCACAGTGTAATTAAAGGAAGTTCCAGTTCTAGTTTGAAGCCACATTGTTAAATATTACAAAAAGGTGTTTTTTTTTTTAAAGGAAGACAAGATACTGCCCTTCCTGCTATGATTACAGAGTACGTAAAAGAGAGAACTCATGTCTGAGACCAAAAAAAGCCACTAGAGAAAATAGCTGCCAGAAAAATTGCGTATACTGAGTTTTAAAATGTTACTGGTAAATGTCCCACATGGCGTCAGATTCATTGCTCTGAATCTACAGGATGTAACGACATTTGGAATAAATTTCACTCCAATCTTATTTTCATGGTGGGGAAGAAAACAAAGTTGTGGGTTCTGTTTTGCTCAGAAATAAAATGTTTCTGTACCCAAAATAGTGACTAGAGTAAAGACCCATACTTGGTTTGGGGCTTTTATTTTTTCTCCACTGACTTTTTGATATATGGTGACCTACATTGTAGAGGGTTTCTTTCTCTCCCCCTGCTTCCAACTGGTCTCACAGGTTCCTGTGACTCACAGAAATTTTTAAAAAACAAACCACCATATGTGTGATTTTAGAAGTACCGGTTACAGTTTCACAGTCAGTTGACAGAGGGGATTCCACATACTGTCAGTGCAGTGGAAAGGATTACCTCTTTGCTCATTGGGGTACAGGTGAAAGTCAGTTCTAGGAAACTGCCTCCAACTCCAAAGCAAGACCCTGCATCCATGTCCCCGCCTTTGAGCTGTTGATACCAGAAGTTCTTTTGATTCCATCAAATCAGACCCATGAGACCCCAGAGATTTTTATAAAATCAAGATCCATTAAGATTTCCTTCAACGTCAGGCCCCGATTTCTCCTCTAACATGCTCGGTGTTCCCAAATAATTACTCATTGCAGACCTGGCCCTAGTTTATGTTAAATGGCAAGAAACCCACCAGACTGCATGGTAAACTGCAGTCCTGTGTTCATGCGTGCTCTGTTTCTAACCCAGTGTGACTGGAACAAAAACGCATGCCTTGTTTGGTCTTCAGGAGAAAGAGCAAGATACAGGGATCCGGGGCTTGTTCCCAACTCTTCAACGCTCATTTAAATTTCAATAGGAGAGAGCTGTAAAAAGGTTACCCACTTTTCAAAACCTCTACTACTATGAATGCCAACATATTAATAAAGATTACTTACTCCATTAATAACACTATTATTCACCAACAGAGTATGCTATGCTGTGATGAGGCAATCTTTGCTCACCTTGCATTACAGACAGAAAGAAATGTCCATGTCACCAATCAGCTTTCTAACACATGCTAACATGCACAAAAGCATTCATCAGACATTTACAAACAGGACAATTAGTGTAGGAAATCCCAGAATTCAAGTTACCTTTGCAGATCTATTTTAGTTGCCTTGTGCCTTAGAAGAAACTCCTTTCATGATCTCACAATAACTTTTTCCACCCCACTGCCATCCCTGTACATGCACAGGCTGCAAAGCTAGTCATTTGGTGAGCAGCTCTTTAGGCTTTCATGTCCCTTTGCTCAGCGCCTAGCCTCACACTTTACCTACTACTCAAAAATGGCTCTGAAAAGAAAATTACTCAGACACTCTTGCTCTTGCCTCATCGCTAAAGCATCCGAGTATCTTTGATCATTAGCTAATCTTTGTTCATAAGCCCTGCAACATGAGGGGGTGGTACAATCCACATTTTACAAGTAGGGAACTGATGCACAAAGTGATTAAGGTCAAAAGTTTCCATCACTTCTGTGCACTCTCTAGGACCTGATTTCTCAGTTTATTTCATACTCTACTTTCTGTCTCTAAAGCACAGTATACGTTACTTCAGCTACAGCTGTGAGAACTCAGCACTCCCTAACGTCAGACCTGAAATCTCCACCCACACATGCGTAATATGAGGACCACCCCATCAGTCATCACCTCTGACAAAGTAGGTTTCAAAAATTTACCCGGCACCGCACAGAAATTTTGTGGCAAAGAAGAGGATAAAGTACAGTTCTCCAGGCCAGCCTTCACCACGCAGCTGTGCTTGCTCTCGTTGTAATCCCTTCCTTCAGCCTACAGCTTCAGAATGAGACAGCGAGCAAGGTGGTGGTCCTGGACACACAGGGGATGTCCTCTCCATTCTGCCTCGCATCCCTGACTCCCCCAGGACAGATGTCTTATGAACTGTCTCATGTATCATACTTGGTGACTTTAGTGCCCTTACATCTCAGAGGGAGCGATAGAAAGTGTGGGACAAAGGTAATGGGTAATCTCTGGTGTAGAAATGGCAAGACTCAAGGTGTATGAACACCAATCCATGCTGAAGCAGACTGGGCAGCAGAGCAGACATGTCTCTGCCCACTGCCTCACATTTCATTCCTCACTCTTCCCTGTTCAGGTTCCACCTGCTTTTTCTTATTCCTTGAATTTTCTTCTCTTAAACTTTCAGTCTCCATTCCTAAAGCTTCGCCACCAAGCTCCGGTCTCCTTGGTTTTCTAGTCCTTCTGGCTAAGTCTTCATCTCTTCAAATGTCATAATACTGGACATTATGCTGATAGCCTTCACCTTCCTGTTCTCTGTTTCCCGACTCCTCATGATAGCCTCTTCCCTGGCCTCTTCCTACTCCTGTCCCAATCAATTCCTTCCTTTACTTGATCTCTTTTTCTCCAGTAATTTTCTTTTCTCATCCTGTATTTTAGCTCCTAGTAACAGTTTTTTCCATCACCAATTTCCCCAGTCCCAGCTGGTTTCTATTCTAGTACCATTGATGTATGAATTGTTTGACTGAATCACTTCCCTTATGCAGCTTCTCAGCTCCCAGTTTCCCATCTCCCACAGAAGAAGTTCTGTGTCCCCAGTCTCACCAGCTCTGAAATTTAGTCTTCTTCAACTTTAGTTAGCAATAATCACCACCAAGTGATGGTGCTTGCTGGCAAGACAAAAGCCACTAAAAGCGTGAAATAGGGAGAAGCTCCCTTGATTGGACTAGTGGAGAGCAGGAATTGTAGGAGGTCCAGCCTTGCTCTACAGATCTGGGCTGCAGCAAACCTTCTCTGGATCACCTGCACAGTTGCACCCTGTGGGCAACACTGCATCCATGAAGGGACGGCATGTTCTCCATCCCACTGTAGGGAGCACAAATTCACAGGATATTCCAGCTCTGCATAAAAACAGTTTGGTTTAGTCGAAGAACCAAAAAAATCAGTAAAAGAAGTTGTTTGATCTGAAGGAAAATGCAGATTTTCCTTTTATTAACCTGAAAACTTCAATTCACCTGCATTTTTACTCATTAGAAAACTTCTCATTTCGATTTACTGCATTGAAAACATAAAAAAAAGGGCACAAAGTGAAAAACAAGGAGGTAGTGCTGTAGCTTCCTGCCTTTCAACTAAGGAACCTTTGGTTAGCTTTTTGGTATGTGAGGAGACCCGGGTTCTTCTTCTGCAACTAATATCACCAGATGGTACAGTCCAGGGTAAGGTGCTCCCAGCTTTGCATGTTGAGACTCCCCTACTCTATTTAGAATCATTTAACTATGCATTGGAACAACCTCAGTAGGATTCCTCGCTGTTACTCTATGACAAAACCTAACTCCTTTGTGCTTTCTCTCCTATGCAGAAAATACTTACTCAAGTGCCATAGTTTGAGCAAGAAGGACTGAAAGACCCCTCCTGCATACTCTGTGCTTCAGCATGGCTTGGAGAACTCCTTACTTCACCAATGAGAGTAAAGAAAATCAAGGTTTGCCTCTGTCTTCACCTGTGGCAGAGACAGAGGCAGAAATTAAACTATGCCAAACACATTCTGTACATATGACCACCCCGGGCCACCGGACAACAAGAGGAATTGGGACTTCCACTTGTGTTCACCCTGAATTATTTTCCAGGTGCGAGTATTTGATCTGACTTCTGATGATTTCAGGTCAACCAGAGCACATTTCTTGGATGGCAGGCACATATGCTGTTCACCAAAAGCAACACAGCCAAACCAACGCAGAACACGGGCTAGACGTGGCTCCTGCCAGGACAGATGGAGACACAGTGGTGTGGACACCACGAGAAGCTAAGAGGAATTTGCACATTGTCACTCATTACAGATACATCTACAGTTTGTCTTTTACCCACAAGTGCAAAGAGCAGTTGACTGGCAATAGGTTTGGACCAACACTTCTTAGAGTTGGAAATAGCCCAGCCCTGATGCATAAGTTGTAAGTCTTTCTGTGGCCATAAATCAGGTTTCTGCTCCAAAGAGTGGCTCACCAGAGCAATTTAAAGTTGGTGGAATTTTTTTTACAGACAAAATGATGTAATTTTTCCCCTATCCTAGTCCCTAGAAAAGAACGAGCTATTCTAAGTCAGGCTTTCCCTCTTTCTAACCCCTGTCATTAAATTCACTGTGGAGACCAATATCAGACACTTCATCCAAAAAGTATGTGGTTTGACAAACATTGGAAAAACAGGAAACTGAATTTTAATACCAGTGATGCTGAGCACTTCAGTAAGCTGCTTTTGCCTGATTCTCTAATTTCACTCCTGAAGATGTTGTATCGGCTTTCTCTAAATAATAACGGCTTAACGTTGAGCAGATGCGCGGAGTATTGAACTAAGGCCAGAAATGGGTAAGCATGCGTAGGTGTCTCATCTGCAAAAATGCTCATGCAATGGTGAATGCTCAGTTAGGGGATTTACCTTTGATGAGCAATTCAGATGTTAAATTAGCTATGGACTACAACAGCATTGCGGGATTTTTATGCACAGTTCAGTGGAAGCAGGTGAACTAGCTTCATCAGAATCATGTAGGAGTTCGTTAGAAGGAGTCGCCCTCTCTGCCCAGGATAGCTGCAGTACCAGGGATTTTCTCCCGAGCCTGCAGACTCACAGTTTGAACTTTGAAGTAACAGCGCTGCTCTACTTTGGCCTGTTGTAAATTCTTCCCATTCTAGTGTCGTCTGTCCTATCTATAAGGGAACTAATTTCTCTGCAGAACAAGGTCAGAGATAATCCCAGTTTCATTAATGCCCAATTATGGTATTCACGCCAAGCAGCCAAAGGGGCAGAACAGGTCCTTCTTCTGCAATCTCCACAAGAATCTACCACAGAGACAGAGGGTGCAGAGATTACTTCCTCCCTGCATTTCTAGAGATTCAATGTACCGTAGAAAGAGAGCAGAGACAGATCATCGAGTACCTGCTCCCACAGCCAATGTAACGGACCTGCAGCCAGAAGACTAAATGTAAATAGTCACAGGACTGTTTACATATCTATTTACGTATTTACATATTTCTTTACTATTTCCACTCACAGGAGTACAGGGACTCCTGGAATGATGTGTGCTTAGGGTAAGGTCCTGGTCTCTGACCAGGAGTAACTAATGACTGCTACTTCAAATGGAGGACTTTTAAAAGGCAGACATGTACAGGCAGGTGGACTTGCAGGGACTAGATTGGAGCCACCATATCAGAGAGTACCTAGCAAGCCACACAGATGCTAAGATACTATCCCTAGGAGTGATGATCTTGAAGCATCACAAGAAAAGACTGAAGCTTATCACCCCATTTCATTTTTCATCGCACTGAAGTGAATCAGATTAAGCTCCTCCTAGGGTGAGGATTCTGAACCATGGTTATAACCAATCACAGTGCTCTTAGATCTGCTGGATACACCAACAGAGTTTCCTGCTCAGGTAGCAGATGACCAGCAAGGGTGCTGTCAGGGCAAACAGACTTGAGCTTTCATTGCCCTGGCTACCCCCAGTCAGGAGCTCAGGGGAGCACAATGCCGGCAGATCTGAGCATTAAGCACAGGTGTCCTCACAGGTACGGCCTGAAGACCAGCTGTACAGCAGCCTGACGTGTTACCCAAAGAACAGAAAGGCACAAAGATTCAGAGTACTCATGAAGAAGAGCTTTTTAATGAAAAGCTATTGCTGGGAGCATCAAAGAGAAGAAATCTGTGGGGAACCTGTGAATACCACCCACTCTGTAGCTACCACGCCACAGTCTTTATCCCTTTTGTTTGCATTCTGCTGCCTCTATCATCTTAAGATTTAGTCTTCTCTGTTCCACTTCTCTACCACCTCTGCACAGATGTGTGCATGGATGTGTATCCCTACTGGAGCATACAGCCCATGTATTACTTCCATGACAAAATAATTGCTACTCACATGCATATCCAGCATATGCTGTTCTGCATTTCTCAGCAGGTGATGTGACACAGTGCACTCTTTGATGATCATTCCCTCCCTCTTTCTTGTAAGTAAGTGCAACCACCCTTAAAATGCAGCTGTTTCTATGGGAGAACTTCATAGCTGCTCCTCAGCGCACACCGAAATGTGTAGGTCAGGAAATGACAGGATGCCATAAAACTGCTGAAACTGCAAGAGGAAACCCATGCAGGCAGATATAACTGGCCTCATCGAAACATATTAAGCCAGCACAGGCCTTTACTACGGTAACAAGTCCTGTGGAATAGTTACTGACGCAAAAGCTCCTTGTCTTTCTGCCTCACGTTCTCATGAAATTTCATGGCAAGTTATCTGACAATGAGCCACGTAGTTGGTGTTTCCCTTTCATCCATTTTTAAAATGAATGAGTTTGGACATAACCGTAGAAGGGGAAAAAATAGGGAAACAGCAGAATAAGGAGGCCAAAGAGGATCAGCTGTGTGCTGGACTTGTTGTTTGACCACTGCTTCACAAGCCAGATGTGGCCCAGCTAGGATAAAGCTGTATATACTGTTAAACTTTTGGTGTTGGACTTTCAGTCCTCCGTTTCCTTCAATCAGTCTTCAGCTATCATGTAAAAACCTCTGTGTGGTTTTCTTTTTCAACATCTATTCTTCTGTACAGAAAAGACTTGAAAGATAAACATGCTTTGATGACAATGAGGAGCTGACTAGAACTTCAGCAGCTCTCCCACTTGGAAAAAAAAATAAATTGGTTTTGCAATGGAAAAAGCTGCTTTCTGTAAAACTGATCTGCCACATAAAGAAACGTCTCCTCTGTAGAGAATGGCAAATTCATCAATCCAATTAGAAAGCATGTAGAATGTTTTTGTTCAAGAAACTACTACAGGAACATATATTATAACAAAAATCACAAATGTATGGCCCTTCAGAAGCTGTCTGTCCCACACAGTCTGGACTATGTTACTGCATCAGGAGAAGGGACTCCCACTCCATATGAAGAGGGTCAACACACAGAGATGCATTTGCTTGATGCAGGTGATACAGAACAGACAGTCCTCAAATTTAATGCTCTAGGATCACGAGGACAGAAATACAGTTGCTTTATGTGCTCCACATAGACCAGAGATTAACAGATTTCTATAGCATCTCCTCGACATGATACACCAGTTCTTTCTCTACCATTCCCAAATCTATCTGAGACTACTTGTATTTCTCTCCACCTGAATGACTGAACGGTAATTTATAGTATGCAGCTTGTGGGCTGTGTTCTGCAGCTGCAAAAATTACAGAAGTGAGGGCATGTGCCATGAAAACTTAGTCCCCACGTGTACATGGCAGAAATCTTGCAAAACTGTGAAGATAGGAGTAAATTAGTGATAGGAGTACGAGTGTTACCAATAAGTGCTGTCATTGCAAAAATGGGAAGTCTCTTCTCGCTGAAATCAGTATGAATCAGAAGAAAACAATATACTTTTGGATCTAAAGCACATGATCAGAGTCACCCCACCAGCATTGACTAAACCCTTGCTTATAAAGCAAAATCACCGTTTCCCTGGTAGGAGATGACTGTTAGCCTATAGGAAAAAATCTAGGGACTCTGTTATTTAATTTAGCAGATGCTGGTAAATTCCCATGTGTAAATAAACATCCCTTTTCTTGGGAAAATTCTGACAAACAGATTTTCTCTCCACTTGGAAAGCTGTCTTGCATTTCTGGCCACTCACATAAGCCTCTCCTGTTACTCCCCATGGACAGAATTTGCTCTGCTTTTGAAAGTCCAGGAATGAATTCATTTCCTCATTGTCACTGAAAACGGCTGTGAGCTTTGAACAGACCCAAAATGTAGTTAACCTCTTGGCATACAGGAGGATACTGAAACTACTCAATACTTAACACTTTTGAGGTAAAACTCCAGTGAAACTCTTTGACTTAGGCTGTGCCAAATGAGATTAAATCGCACACCTACACAAGTTATTCTAAAACAGGATTTACAGTAAGCACTGGGGGTATCACACCCCTTACACAACTCTATTCTCTTTAACGAAATCACGACAGCCTCTTCCTGAAAGAGATGCTGTGAATGTAGCAGCAGATATGGGGCTGACACAGAAACTACAGATGAAGCTCAACAGCCTGTGTTATTGCAGAGGTCAGACTAGACAATAAAAAGAACTAGAACTAGACTAGAACAAAGAACTAGAATTAGAGCTAGAAAAGCTGGTCAGAAGCATTCACCATCTACTGTAGAAATTGATATTTCCTGGCTATTTCTCCACATTTTGATGAATTGGGGGAAATTACAAAAAATACACAGGGTAAGGATCGACAAGCTTCATGCTCTATGAGTTGTGACTAAAGATTACCTTCACATGGTCACTTTTTATTCACTAAGCAGTTCCCACATAATCCCACTGTGAAATGCTGCTGAAAAGAGATATTTCCATTTTGAGAGAAAACAGTGTCAGCAGTTCTCCTGTATCAGCAAGGAACGATACAGAGTCACTCGTTCACGTATTCACCATGCACATGGAAAATATCCACAATTTAAAACGACTTTACTGATTTTCAGGACTGTAAGGTTGGCTTAATAAATGGAAACATAACTAAGAAAACAAGTTATCAGAAAAATCCAGAAGAAACGAGAACGTGTTGCAGTGAATTTTTTACCATTCAGATTATACAAACTGCATATATTTTGTGAGAAAATAAAAACTCCCAGTGAGGCTCGAGTTCACTGGGAAAGGAGAACGGGATGCTGACTAAAGACCTGAAAGACTGGCAAGTCTGCTGAACTGAAGGCTGTTCTACCTACGAAAGTTTGACTGACTGCACTATATGTTGAAATTGTTTGAGGCACAGAGGTGAGGGAATTCAGGGCTTTAATTATGTGAACAGGCACTCGCTATCTGCATTCCCCAACCCTTCCCATCCACTCCCAGAGGGTCTAGCTCTGTGCTCAATGCTTACTTCATACCTAAAGTCAGAATAGCTGCTTATGTAATCTCGTCAAACGGGAATATTGAAGGGAAAACAACAGCAGTTCCCAGCGGACCTCAGCTGAAGCATTGTCTTTAGCCGTGCACGTGTTAACCGCTTGCTGACTCACAGAGGCTGAAGTGCTGGCTGAAGCCAACAGTTCCAACACCCAGACTCTGCTTTAGGGCTCCCTGCTGGGGTGTGCACGGTACCTTTAGGCAGTTGTTCCAGCCTAAAGATCAAGGTAAGGGCTAAAATGAGTGGCCATGCACTACCCAGGCACTTTCTCTGTGCATAGCGGCAGGCGGTTTTGGAACAAGAAGACCACCCGTGCGCAGACCCCATCCCTCTGCAGTGCTGCCTACACAGTGCTTTATGCTCACAACCCTCAAGCTCCAGCAAAGACCATTCCATGCAGTTCACAGCCAAGTGAGTCCGATACACTCAGATGGTAAGTTTCTTCAAGCAGGGACCACACTAAATATGCCTGGTAAATAACCATGTGTCCAGGTGTTAAACACAAAACAGGAAAAAACTTATTTTAAAGAGTTTGTAGTCAAAATTAAACAAGCAAGATATGGAAAAGTGTGAGACAAGGAACATCCCTACACCTACCGCACAACTGAGAAACTGAGCTACCAGAATGCTAAGCCACAGCTCTAAATCCTAAAACAGGAAAACTGGAGCAAAGTGCTGTCTGGAAAAGTCAGAAATTATTTATCAGAAATACCCCACCCTGTTCTTATGCTCTTTCTAGGCATCTTCTCAACCACTGTGAGAAGGGCACTTCTGACACGAGGGCACTGAGGTCCATGGACCTTTGATTTGGCTTACTGCCACTTTTATTTTCTTCAGTTTAGCCACAAGCCCTGCGTGAGCCTGCTTCAAAATCCACTAAAAGCACTCTGCTTTCCTAGGCAAAAATGCTGTTGGTCTTCTGCTTTTTCTTGCTGGGGGCTATCGGAATTCTCTGTATTTTGCCCTGCAGAGGGTCAGTAATGCTGGGCTGGGCTGTTGTCTCACATGTAGCTGTAAGTAGCTGCTGTTCTTAGGGGTCCTGAGGCTGGAGCCGTTATGTACAGATATCAGAGGACTGCACGACAGATAAAAATCTAGTTAGAAAGATCTTATCACTACCAGTGCAACCTTTTCTCACACCTTTTCACAGACTCTCATACAACAGCGCTGGAAAGGCACTCTGAGATGTCAGCTTGCCTGTTACCTGCGTACCAGCAGGGAAATAGGGTTAAGGCCAACCTTAAGTATGGTGAAGGCCATACTTAACCCTCTTCTAGCTCTCTAACCCATTCTTAAAAATGGCCAGTGTTTGCCTCCATAGGTCATTTATCGCAATGTTTCACCAGGCTTAACGGGAAAATATTATCCTGAATGTTTAACCTCCAGCTCAACAAAAGTGACTAAGGCAAGATTTGAACTTTCACCTTCTTGGGAACCCACTGCAATTCCAGCCCTTTACTTTTGACATTTCTACCACAAATATTAAAAGGAAGAAGAAAATGAGAAGAAAAGCAAGTTAATGATAAAAGTGAAAAAGCTGAAGAAAAGCAGAGGAAGCCTTGTCCCAGAGGCATAAACAAGAACCCCTTCACCCAGTACAGTCCCTTGCCACAAAACCCTGGCAAAAGTCTGCCCGGGAATCCAGAATTTCTCATACTGTGTTCAGATGAGTATAATGGAAAAATCACGAAACCAGTTCAGCTCTTGCTATCAAAGTGGCAGAGATGAATTTGGGTATTTTTTTTTTACCATCACTACTTGATTCAGTAATAAGCACCAGTTTTCTGTCTGATAGAGGGATTTTCCTCCCTCTTTCTCCTGTGCACTGACAAGCTCTTCTCATCGCTTCTCCGCCAGGAAAAGGGCAACGAAAGGGCTCCTGGGAGACAGAAGTGCTGAACTCGAGCATGACCTCAAGCACTGCTCTTGCAATAGAAGGGATTTCCCTTTTATGATCCTTTTCCTCCCCCCTAGATGAATCACACTTCTTACAGAATTATCTGATATTAAAAAAAACTGGCAAATGATTGAGCTAGTAAAGTCTGAATGTCACTATCGATAAATATTATGGTAGTCATCATCCTGTGATAGAATATGGTATAAGTACGGCCTTGACAGTGAGTCTTTTCTAACGCAGCCTCTGGAACACTTGGTGGTGGTGTTCTGAACACTTGGAGGTCTTGGTTTAATTTAGTGAGCGTGAGCTCCTCCATCCTGAGCAGTAAAAAGAGGTGAAATGTTCAAAGTAATTTAGAGTTATAGAGCTGAATGGGGCCTCGAGAGGTTTATTCTTCTTCCCAAGCACAATAAAGGGGGTTTTTTAATTGATGTGCATGAAGCTGATTACTTAAATACCCTCCAAAGATGGATATTCTGCAGCTTCCCTAGACAGCCTGCTCCAGGGTTACACAAACTTCACCCTTACAAGGGCGGGATTTTGTGCCCTTATGCCTAACCAAAAGCCAGGTAGCTGCAATTTAAAGCGTTTCTTATCCTATCCTCTATGTCAAGGAGAACTTCCCCCTTCCCTCCAGAGATACATATGTAAGTATATGTATACGTATATATACGTACAAATATCTGTGTATATATATGTATGTGTGTGTCTACACACAGTTCAAAGAAGAAAATTTTCCTTGCCCTTATATATATATATGTTTATACACTGTCGAATATAAACATTACATCATGAATGGTGGGATAAACTATGGGGTATAGACACAAGAAATAGGAGTTAAATCTGAAAAGAGGAATGCATATTAATGCATTCTATAATTATTGATGTTGTTGGTGTTTTTAATGTATTCCTGTATTGCTTAGGAGATCTGGCTGACAAGACAGAACTTCATTTTGTGCTGTGCAAACGCAGATCAAATGAATTCCTGCCACCCTGCTCAAATCTGTACAATAAACATCAGCCTCAGCCACGTGCAATCAACTTTAAGTTTATCAGGGTGTAAATAGTAATTATGAATATTCAGATGTGCTTACTATTTAGAGAAACAAAAATAAGCTGCTGCCTTTACAAGTTTTCTTGGGATTGAGCATCTCCCTCAGGCTCACAGCTAATACCTGCAGAAATATTAGTCTTCTTACTCACGCTTATTTTCCTTCTTTCCTTATTTTCCTTTACTCCATGTAAGTGAAAACCAGGAGGGTGTAAGACCACTTGCTAATCTATTTGCTGCAGTTTCATGTAGAAATCGGGGTATAAGTGCTCTTCTTTCCCTGCTTCCTGCCTTAGCTCCTCATTCCCACTCCACACCGAAACTCTCTCACTTCAAATGCTCTCTGTAAAACTATCAGGGTAGTCAGGCTTCACATCACGTGAGAGAAATGCTTTGAATAAAAGCAAATATATATATTTTCTTCAAAACACATCACTTCAGTAATCCAGTACCTCCACCCACAGGAGGGGACAGGGAAACCCATCCAAGAGCAGGCAATGGCATGATGCTGAAGGAAGCTCATGCTGGGTACATCACACCACAAATGCTGCCCTAGTTAAGCAAGTAATCGCTTAGGCCCTGTTCCCTCGGGCATCCAGCCCCTGGATCTCAGTCAGCCCTCAAGCCATCAATCCTTCCTACTCAGCTACTACTTTCCAAGGCAGCAGAGAAGCTAGGGGAAAAAAAGAGAAAAAAAAAAAAATCACCCACAAAAATCTTTAAAAGAAATCTCCGCAAGGAGAGGAGAGGAAAACAATTGGAAGGGATTAGTCTTTCCTGGCCACATTCCTGAATTCTTTTTGACCAAGGGCAGAGAAAGAAGAGCAGCAAGGCAGAGTGCGTGGAGCCAGAGACAGGCCTGTAAAGCCTGGGAAAGAGGATGCTGCCACATAACCACAGCACGTGACATGAGCACATGAGCCCAGCCAGCTGCTGCTGTGGAGGTGAGGTGAGGGAGCTCAAGGCTGAACTCTTCCAAAATCCACCTGTTCTCTGACAGAGTCAAGATTTAAGACCTGATTTCAAGGTGTGGAGCAACCTTAGCTTCTCATTGAGTCTGTGGGAGCGCTGGGTGCTCGGGAAAGGGCAGAAGCTCAGCATCCTTGAGGATCAAGTCTTTCAAGATTGCAAAAAACTTTGTGGAACTGTATTTCATTTCGGGGTGATTTCATGTTGCAAAGCTGGTGGGCAAGGAATGGCCCTTTTGCAACCATAAATCTCACCCATAAGTCATATTTACTGGCCTTAAGTATTCTGTTTTATTCAGCGAGTTTTTTCATGGCACAGATTTTAGGAGATGGTTTAAAGGCATGAATTAATTGATTACAATCATTACATTTAATGATTTCTACAAACTGTTAGGCATGGTCAAGAGTTTAGAAACACAGGCACTAAGATCCTCCTGACTTGGTAACTTTAGTCTGCAGTTCTGCCCCTTGCCTATGATGTCTTGACTTTGAGTAGGGCTGGGTTAAAGCACGTTAACATCTCCTGCCTAAAATACCAGCACATGGAGCTATGGGATTACATACCAGTCTAACCTCTAATTAAAGAAATGAAGTCACTTGTGGTTACTTACAATACAAAGACAAAAACAGAGAGCAGATGCAACCTAAAGGAAACAAACACACAAACTCGCTTGGGTTCAAAAACAGTCGAGGAGAGCAATAGCTTCCAAAGGGACAGGCTCCCTTTCCATCCCGTTGGGATGTCAGCTGCAGGGGTGTGGGCACCTACACCCTGAGACACCTCTGCGTGGGCGAGGGGTCCAGCGGGCCCCTTGTCACGCTTGCCCGTGTGGACGAGGACATGGGGCTCCTGGGGAAGCCAGTGCCTCTTGCTGCTGCTGCTCGTGGGGCTCAGGGAGCAGCCAGGGAGCAGCCAGGGTGCTGCCCCGAGCTCTAGGCACGGCAGGGCACGGCCG